>NC_089492.1:70094981-70394981 GCF_036850765.1 Saccopteryx bilineata | reverse complement strand
GAATGACCAACTCTTTATATATCAGGAACCAGACTGGACACACAAACATTATTTAATCCTTTCTTCTTTATCTTCAGGCTCAGAGAGTTTACAATAACTTATCCCACATCACATCGTTGGTAAGTAATAGAGCCACAGTTAAAAGGACTTCCCTTTTCTTTTTCTTTTTCTTTTTCTTTTTTTTTTTTGTGTGCATTTTTCCGAAGTTGGAAATAGGGAGGTAGTCAAACAGACTTCCGCATGTGCCCGACAGGGATCCACCTGGCTTGCCCACCAAGGGGGGTGCTCTGCCCATCTGGGGCGTCGCTCTGTGGTGACCAGAGCCATTCTAGTGCCTGAGGTAGAGGCCATGGAGCCATCCTCAGTGCCCGGGCCATTTTTGCTCCAATGGAGCCTTGGCTGCGGGAGGGGAAGAGAGAGACAGAGAGGAAGAAGAGGGGGAGGGGTGGAGAAGCAGATGGGCACTTCTCCTGTGTGCCCTGGCCGGGAATCAAACCCAGGACTCCTGCACTCCAGGCCAACGCTCTACCACTGAGCCAACCGGCCAGGGCCTACTTCTCTTTTCTAACCTACACTCTTCACTTTCCATGTCACCTCTGTTGGGTGCTTTTGTTTTAAGCCAGGAAAACTGCAACAAACTGGTATAAATATAAAGATTTATTGGGGCAGGGGATTGGAAAGGGACTGACTTCAAGAGTCGCCCCGGTGCTGCCCTCCTGGCTTGTTGTAAAGATCTCGGCTGGTGTCAGCCCCACGTGTCCTCAGTCACATCCAGGAAGGGCGAATGTGAAATGGAATCACCTGCAGGACAGATGTCCCAATCTTGGGCTCCCCTGGACCAATCTCTGGACTAGTCTATGGCTTGCACTAGAATTAATCCTCGGAACCCATCACTGGAACTGGGAGTGAGGTTAATGTACCCAAAATGAATTGCTGTCACATAAAGGAGAGAAGGGGTGGTCCCTCTGGAAAATAGGGGGGCTGTTAGAAAACGAATGACTATTTTGCAGGCCACCGATGCATTTACCTAACTCCCTCTGTATCCACCTCATGGTTATTTAACTGGTAGAGTGAAAGATGCACAACCAGCAGCTTAAACCTCAGTGGTGCGGTCCCCGACTGCTGGCTCTGAGATTGCCGGAAGAATCTCTCAAGGTACATTATGCACATCAATCTTAAGCAAGCATCTTTGGGGGTTTGCCTGCACTTTAGACATTATTAAATAAATAAGTATCAGCCTATCAAGGGCAGGACCTTCCCAAAAGAGATGCAAACTTTTCCTGGGTGCTAAACCTGCACTTTCTAGGGAACAAGGAAAGGGCCTACTGGTGACCCAGTCCTAGTCTTTATCACCCAGATTCAATCCTTGCTTGTCTGCCCAGCTCGTGTCAGTAGGTCAGATTCCCCACCACTCGCTGCAGCCTTCGATGGCTGTTCCATGTCAGTTTCGTGTCTAACATCTCCATGAGACCTCAGTCTCCCTAAGGAAGGATGGTCTTCACCCATCTTTGACTTTCAGCCTGGAGAGGGCTGGGCTAGAGCCCCTGGAATACTGGAGAGGTCACTGAGGTTCTCTGACCCTCCCCTTCAACTAAATGAGAAAATTAGCAACACCCACCTCATAAGATTATCTGTAAGGTCAGGTGGTTAAAGTGCTACCTCACTCCAGTTTTCATTCATTCTAAGATGCATATTTTCTCATATTTTAACAACTCTGAAGCTGAGATCCATTCTTGCAGCAAATTGAATGTGTATCCCCCAAATTCATTGTGGAAACCTAATGCCCAAGGTGATGGGATTAGGAAGTGGGGCCTTCGGACGATGCTCAGGTCATGAGACTGGCACCCTCATGAATGAGACTAGTGATCTTACAGATGAAGCCCCACAGCATGCTCCAGCCCCCTCTGCCACATCAAGTTACAGCTAGAAGGCACTGGCTATGAACCAGAAGGCAGGCCTTCACCATGTACCGAATCTGCCAGCAACCTGACCTTGAACTTCCCAGCCTCAAAACAGGAGGAAAATTTTTCTGTGGTTTATAAGCCACCTGGTTTATGGTATTTTGTATGCAGCCTGAATGGACAAAGACAATCCTGAAATCCCACAAACACTATACTCTACCTCAATATTACATAATGATGAATCTAACAATCAAAGGTGTCTGATCATCAACAAAATATTGATGGTATTGATATCCATGCAGTACTCTGCCTCTGACAAATGCCCAGAAAACCTGCCTAAGACTCAGCTATTCTGTTTGTCAGCCTCAAGAGATTCCCTTTACATTCCCAACAGCATCCTGGAAGCCTTTAGTATCCAATTTTGTTTTTCAAATTATTGTTATTTTCATTTCCACATATACTAGTTGCAGTATTTTGTACAGCACTTAATCTTCCTTGTCCTTACTTTCCATTACCATCTCACCACCACCACTGAGATGGAAGTCATAAGAAGAACTTGGCACTGTTTTAGAACGAGTAATTTTCATTCTAGTCTGATTTCGCCACTAATTAGCTATATGTCTAATCTCTGTCCTCTGCAAAATGGGGGTCCTTTAACATTACTGCATTCTGAAAGCTGATGGGCAGAAAGCCCTTCACTCCCCCTCTGTGATTTGACCAGCCTTGGACAGCTTCTAACGACAACACTGGGGGGGGGGGGGTATCTTTTGATTACTTCCTATATTCACCTACACAATCACTGGGATGATTTCTGTTCTGGAAACATCTATTAAACATGGGAAACAAAGTGACTAATTGTTACAGTTCACTGCTACCAGTTTCCAGTGAGAATGTGAACTCAGTTGCTTTAAATGTCAGTATCCCCCTGACTTGGCACAGATCTGGTAGAAACTGCTTCATGTGCAACGGCCACTAGGGGCGCCTTCCTGTGAGGTGCACTGCAAGTTCTGACCTGAGACTCTTTCTTTCAGTGACTTTGCAGAAACGTGTTCTCTTCTATGTTGGGCATTAAAGTAGTAATTATTTATTTGTGGCTTTTTCTTCTTCTTTTTAACTTTCTTCTCTCCCCAACTTTGCACAGTTATTAAACTAAGCTTGTCTTCTACCTGGCTTTAGGCTTAAGTTATGGAGTGGGGCTGAGGTAGACATTTGAACACTGATACACAGTTATTTAGCGCCCACTTCGTGCTCAGTTTACACACTTCACCTCTTTCCTCTAGACACCTCGCAGCAGTCTGAAGAGGTAGTGTTTTGTGTTTGAGGTGAAGACCCTGAGGCGATTTGTCAGAGAGCATAACAGCAGGACACCTCCCAGCCCCCACAACCCAACCGTTTGGTTTTTTTATTTTTGCTTTTTGGTTGTGGTTTTGTCTGGGGATAAGAAAAAAGAAATGACACAAAATAATATTTGAGCAAGCATATTCCATTGTATTTTCAATTATCTTAAACTAGAGATCATCTTCTTCTGCTTTCTTCCTCCTTTCATGTTTTATTCTGGAAAGTGAACTTGTCAGTGAATCATTTTCCTTTCCAGTTTTTCTGGAACAATTCCAGAATCTTATGGCATCACAGAAGAAGTCTAGCTAAAGGCATTCCATACAACAGGCAGCCTGAGGGGAGAAGTGAGGGATAAATAACATGAATGAGTTAGTACAAAGCAGTTAATAACACCTACAATGCAGGTAAAAGGCACACGGTATTATTTGCTGAAAAAGCTATTTGGTACCAACTACCAAGAACTAAAAATACAAAAGATAAAAAAGTATGTATTAATAATGTAAGTTGAAAAAGTAAGAGAGACTTAGAGAGGAAAACAAAAATAAATTTTCAACCCTGACTTTTATTTATGTAAATAATCACAAAATAATAATAATAATAAGGATTTTTTTGATGTAGGATTATGTTATTCCAGGCGATGGGAAAAAGATTGTGTTCTACATTGGTCAAACTTTACCTGTGATTAGGGTTTATAAGACAACTCTCATAATGTATTACATCTTTTTCATTTCACAACGTTTTTCCTTGTGTTTAATATTTGATTAATTGCATTGTTTTCCTACTTTTGTAGTTATTTTCTACATTTGTTACTTTTCTCTTTAAAGCAGGGGTTGGGGACCTATGGCTCATGAGCCAGATGTGGCTCTTTTGATGGCTGCATCTGGCTCACAGACAAATCTTTAATAAAAAAAAAAAATACTAACGTTAAAAATATAAAACATTCTCATGTATTACAATCCATTCATTTCCTACCGCTCATGTTCATGGTTACGGGTGGCTGGAGCCAATCACAGCTGTCCTCCTGGACAACACCAAATTTTTATTGGATAATGCGTAACGTACACGGGTCGTTGTATGGCTCTCACGGAATTACATTTTAAAATATGTGGCGTTCATGGCTCTCTCAGCCAAAAAGGTTCCCAACCCCTGCTTTAAAGACTAATGAAAATTTTATCTGAGAATCAGCCTTTGTGTGAGAAAAAAAAAATGTCTGTAAATGAATCAGATTTCTTAGATAGATGCAAAAAACTTTATGGTTTCTCACAAAAATCCCAGTAGTTTAAAATGATTTAAGAATATAAATTGCAATAAAACTTCCAGGATAATTTTTGGTTAACAACTACAAAAAAAGTGCAGAAAACATATTTGGAGAGACAGGTACAAGAAAGTGTGTATGCAGAGTTAGGCAAGCACTTAAAGAGGGAGCTGTTTCTTCTAAGGCATCATTGAGCAGAATCTCTTTGAGGGAGTTGGCTTTCACAGAAAGAGGAGCCCAGTTCAGATTTCATTTCTCCTTCCTGTCACACACACTAATTGCCTCTTCAGTGAGGCAAAGTGACATTTTCCTCAGGCAGGAAAATCACGTTATAAAATGCTGCAGAGGCCCTGGCTGGTTGGCTCAGTGGTAGAGTGTTGGCCTGGCGTGCAGGAGTCCTGGGTTCGATTCCCAGCCAGGGCACACAGGAGAAGTGCCCATCTGCTTCTCCACCCCTCCCCCTCTTCTTCCTCTCTGTCTCTCTCTTCCCCTCCCACAGCCAAGACTCCATTGGAGCAAAGTTGGCCCGGACACTGAGGATGGCTCTATTGCCTCTGCCTCAGGCACTAGAATGGCTCTGGTTGCAACAGAGCAATGCCCCAGACGGGCAGAGCATCATCCCCTGGTGGGCATGCCGGGTGGATTCCGGTCGGGTGCATGCCGGTGTCTGTTTGACTGCCTCCTCATTTCCAACTTCAGAAAAATACAAAAAAAAAAAAATTGCTGCAGAAAAAAAGGATACTTCTTTGCTCATATCTCAATTCCCCTCCTCCCTTAAGCTGCTAACTTTGTGATTGTTATAACAGGCACAGTAAACTAATGCACAACTAACACCACTTATTTTATAAAAATATTTAAAATGAGCCTTTATGGTAAAAAAATCAATTGAGGTTTTCTACTAAGTCATATAAGTATATTCCTTCTCAGTTCAAATTTTCCACAAGTGTTTCCTCAACGTATGTATGCATCGTAATTATTAAATAGCATATAGCGAAATATCAGCTACACCTGGCACGATACCTGCTAACCTCAACCGCATCTATCATTAATTTCCTCATTTGAGACACATGTGGCAATTAACTACTTATAGCATTTGAAAACAGCTGGACTCTCCCTTAAATTTTGGCCTTTTCTCATTGCCTACTCTGCCCTCCACGGACTTAGGGCTTTTTTTGTCTGTTTTGTATACTGTAGAGGTTTTACTCTATTCATTTAATTAATTTACTCTCCTAATAACTCTCCATACCACCCTCCTTTTTAGGAAGGTGTTTTTGTTTTTGATATCTCTATTTTGAGATATCCCCCCCCCCCCCCTCTGTGGCCGCGGGGACTGGTGTCCTGAAATAAGTAGAATAAATACAGAGAAGGCGTGCCTGGGCTAAGTCGGGGTGACCTGCGCGCACTGCACTGCTGAGACCAGCTTGCTGCACATGGAGCGCACTTCGTCCCCTGCCTCGACGGTGACAATGCCCAATCGCTAACGTGTCCCCAGACATTAGGAAGCCGAGTTTGGGGCCAGGAAAGGTGAGCCGGGCTGCTGGGCCCTGAGATCCCAGAGCACCTGCTTCTCCACTCGCTCCCAGGCGGTCCCCGCGCGCTGGAGCCGGCGCCCGAGCGCCGATTGCGGGGCGCCCCGTGGAGAGCGCGCCCCACCTGGGCCCGGGAGGCCGCAGCACCCGCCCCGCGACGAGGGGCGGCGCGGGGGGCGGGGGCCGCGAGCGGGGCAGGGCCGCGCCGGGCCGGGCCGGGCTGCGCGTCGCTAGTTGCGCTGGCCGCTCTGAGGCTGCCGCTCTCGGAGGTCAGCCCTAGTTCCCGAGTCTGCGCGTCGCCGGCGCCACGGAGCGCTGGCCATGAGGACCGTGTGGCTGGCGCTGTGCGCGCTGGCGCGCCTGTGGCCCGGGGCCTTGGGTGGCTGCGCCGAGGCGGGGCGCTGTTGCCCTGGCCGGGACCCCGCCTGCTTCGCTCGCGGCTGGAGGCTGGACAGGGTCTACGGGACGTGCTTCTGCGACCAAGCCTGCCGCCTCACAGGGGACTGCTGCTTCGACTACGCCCGGGCGTGCCCAGGTGGGTGGAGGGGTCGGGCGGGGGCGCTGGCCGTTCGCCCGCAGCTAGGGGCACACGGTCCCCCAGCAAGGATCGCAGCCCCCAATCCCTTCCATCCTGGCGGATCCAGTCCCTCTATCCCGGCCCATCCCAGCCCAATCCTAGCTCGTCTCCAGCCACGTACGCCCATGCTCCTTCCATCCTAGGGTCCTCCAGACCCTTCCACCCATATGCACCTTACTCCATCTTGGAGTCCTCCATCCAGCCCCATCTGCCCAGGGTCATCCGGCCTCACCACCTTTGTGCACCCCTGGCTCTTTACCTGTGGTCCCTCCAGCCCCTCGCATCGAGACATACCTCCCCAAAGTACCCCTCCCACCCCAGTCTGGATGGAAGGTTCTGGAACCAGCCCTCTGTTCTTGACACCCCTGACAGATGAATTCTTCCTCTCAGGAACTGCAGCTGACAGGGCCATCTCCTGCCTGGAGAGATGGCGCTAGCAGGTCCTGGGGCACGCCCCTGGGTCGGGTTCCACCACTTTCACTCTGTTAAGCCTCAGGGATCTTAGGGGTGGTGAGGGGTGATGAGGGAAGAAATGTGTAATGATCCCACTGTGCCAAGGGCTTGCTCTGGAAGAGACTTCCGACTGTATAAAGAGTTCTCGGAGGAGCACCGTTGTTTTCACCTCGGGACTCCTGCTTGGAGCATATGCAACTGTTTCTCCCAGGAGAAATCCTCCCAGGAGGGTTCCATCTCTCTCTGAATTCAGTTCTATCTAGATAGCTTGATAGAGATGTTTACTGCAGGTTTCCTATTATGTTTTCGTCTTGCTGGTTTTCCTTTAGGGTCAGTCTTTTTCATTCCCCACAGTATTACAGCCCTTGGTGTGGGCTCAGTAAATGTTGATTTAATTTAAAGATAAAGGGAGAAATGATATGTCTAGTCCTAAGGAACAAGGTGTACCTGAGAGAAGCCAGGTCTGGAAATAGAAGTAGCCCTGCTTTCTGTATCAGGTCACCCCCACAAGCCACACAGATGGTAGGGTTCGACCTCAAGGATCCCAGTGTTGTGGGGTCCTCAGCATCTTTCTGGAAGAGTGAGCTGCAAGGCTGTGTCATTCCCTGGAGCCCTGGGTGCCAGGCAGAGAGTCGTACTCCGTCCGCCTCCTCTCTGCAGGGACAGGCCGCCAACCCATGCGGGATGGTCTCCCGGGCCTGCTGCTGAAAGAACACTTTTGAAAAACATTAAGATTTTTTGACCCAATTGAAAGCTAATGATTTACCTTCCAATATTGGTCTTGTTTTTGATAAGCGTCTTTCCCTTTCCTGCTCCAAGCCCAGGGCATTGTACTACAAATAAAAGGTGAAGCATCAGTTACTTGGGAAATGCAGTGCGCTGGGCCAGCTGTCCCAGCCCCCCTGCAGTAGCCCATCCTGCCCAAGACTGCTCTCCTCAGTTCCCTGGATCTCCATGTGCAGCCGGTCTACCACAGCAGCCTCTCTCTCTCAGCCATCTCCCACGAGGGGATTGGCTGCGTTTTAAAGGTAAAGGCACAATTCCTGTAGTTCAGGTAATGTGCTCCAAACTGTGGGAAGCACAGGGACACAAAAACGATTGAAGGTACAGTCTCTGCCCCCTAGAAGTTCACAGTCAAGCAGGGAAACATAGACGCAAAACCACCTGCAACATGCTTAGTGCCAAAATAAGGAGCCTGGAGGCTAGAGAAGAAAAACGCCAAAGACCAGAGGAATTCAAGGAAGACTTCCCAGAGGAAGTGATGGGCAAGCCCAGTCCTGGAGAATGAGCGAGAGGCCTCTAAAGGGGAAAGGAATTCTAGGAGGATTCCAGCACTGGCAGCAGTGTTGGCTTTTTGTGCCAGGCTCCAGGCTAGGCCCTGAGGCCACCCTGGGGAACAGGACAGACCTGGTGAGCACAGATAAATCCCTCCAGTCGGGTGCAGAGAGGGATGGGGAAAGACAGGGCCAGTGTTCCGAGAACTGTCTTTCTAAGGAGCACTAACACCGCCATGGGCAGTTGCAAAATCTTCAAACTCTTTTATTTGGTCAAAAATAAATCCCGTATTTTCAATCCAGAAAATAAAAATGTTTTTTATAAGGCCTATCATTTTGGTGTGGGGATTTATTGAGCAACAAATAGCAGACAACATACCATCTCTGGAAGGACTCAGAAAGATAGCCAGCCTTGTGGAAGACTCAGGACCGAAAAAGCTCCTTGTCCGTAAGTCCTCTGCACCTGGAGATTTTTGGGAAGGGAAGAAGAAAATAGAAATAATCGGGAAGTTGGCTACTGGGTGAGACGGAGCCTGCTGGCTCCTCAGAGCTGAGGGTGAGAGTCAGGACACCACGGAGCTCAGATGCTCAGTCAGCCCAGCCCTGGGCAGGTGTCACAACTGAGCTGACTCTTGGGTTTGGAGAAGGTGGGGTTGGCCTGCATTAGCATTTCACAGCTGTTTGGGAAAAGAGACTGTCAGGGGCTCTCTCACCACTAAGATACTATGAAGGCACAAGGGAAGAGCCAAACCCAGGCTGCCTGATTCCAGGCGCCATTGGCCACTTCTGTGCATAGTTATTATTTATTTATTCCCAGGCAATTCAAGGCTAGCTGTGCAGCCCCTGGCTACTCTACAGACATAGAACCATCCTGCCTCTTAGCCTCTCACTCAATGCTGTGTTACCTGTTGATGCTTTCGGAAGCCTTTTTGACTGAAATGACATTACATGTTGTTGGGAAAACAGCTGTGTTAGTCTTGCTCGCTGGTTTACTGGCTGCAGCGCCACCTGTGGATAGTCTATGTAAGGCTACGGGTGCTTGCGCTCAGGGTAGATTGTGGATGGTGAAGGCCTGCCCGCCACTGTGAGGGGCTGTTTTGCTGTTTGTTTGCCTGAGAAGCAGTTTTTCCCTGACTGTTTGCTTGTCTGCCATTGTGAGGTTCTATTAAACAAGAAAGGCCCAACACTTTCGGGCTCCACAGTTTCTCTACTGTCTGCTCCAATTCAATGTGGACCTGCCTGGCCTCAGCCACAGCATTACACATGTGAACAGAAAACGGAACTGTGTCACAACTCAGCATGTCCTACTGCTGTTCCTTCTGACTTTTTCATCCTGATAAATTTTTCATCCTGATAAACACACTTTTTTTTAATGGTGTGCCTAAGAGATGAAAGACTAAAATTTCTTTTTCTAAATAGAAAGGTCCCCCTCCCCCCTGCCAATAAATTACTGGATCTGGAGAATGACTAAGCTGCCAAAAAAAAAAAATCTATCCTGAAACTAATTATCAAAGAAATTATGATGATGATGACATGGGGAGAAGAGGACAGGAGAGGAGGGGACAGAAGAGGAGGAGGGAACAGATCCAGGTACCTGCCCTGGAGGAACTTTTTGGAAGGAAGGCTTGCTTATCAGGCTCAGAACACCGTGTCTCCGATAGGTCAGCAGGGCTCCTAGTGCTGATCCTTCATTCAGAGGTCATGGAAACAGTGGGGTGCATGTGGTCTTGGATAAGCAACTTAAGGAAAGAAAACTAACCCATGTGGAGAGGGACAAAGACTTAGTAGCCTACACGGGCCAATCTTTTCTAGATTTCTAAGGAACGCCGGGAACCAACTGGCCAAATCTGCTGACATCATATCTGGAGGAAGGCCGGGCACCGTAATTGAAAACACGGGCTCCGAACTCACCAAAGGAAGGATGTTGCAGTCTTTGATGATTTAGAGAGTTGAGGCTTTGCTGGAGCCAGAGCGGCCGAGAGAGACGGCGTTCAGCTTCCCTGCCCGTGTTTCTGCAGGAACAAGCAGAGCCTGGCACCAGTATGCAGCTTGCAGGATTTGGCTGCAGCCCTGGGTGTGCAGTCCAGCAGGGTAACGTCGAGGTCTTCCCAGCATTTACTCTGTGCTCGGTCCTCCTGTGGGCACCTCGCAGCTCTAAACTGATTTAGATTACAGGCAGACGTTGGAGGTATTGTGGGGTCGGTTACAGACCACCGCAGTGAAGTATCACAACAAAGCGAGCCATAATCTTTCTGCTGATGGAGGGTCTTGCCTTCAATTTTTTTTTAAAAAAAATGCACTATTGGCAAAGAGCAATAAAGTAAAACGCAATAAAACAAGGCATGTCAATATTCCTCAGTTTGATCTTATTGTACAGTCGAGGAATTCAGGGAACCAGGAGGTTAGAGGGTAGGCAATTTGTCCAACATCATGCCACTAATAAGTAAGGGGATCTGAACCCAGGAGCTCTGGATCCAGAGCGCACATGCTTGAACATTATGTTTTTGGTGCCTCGGAGAAATGAGGTTTTATGAGAAGCTGTGTGCTTGGCAGCACAGGCCCCAGGTAAATCCCAGTGGAGTGGGGGAGCCTCCTGTCTTCTTCGAGTGTGTGCCCCTCAAGGCCAAAGAGTGTGTCCTGCTCCTTTGCAGTCCTTCGATGGCCGTCGGGGTGCTGCTCGGTAACGTGCATCACACTCCGTGAGCCTTCCTCCCACCCAGGGCCGGTTCTGTGGCTGCAGCGGGCGCCGCCCCTGGGCGTATCCACGTGCCCTTTGAAAAATAATATTTTCCTTCCTCAACTACAAAATATATGTTGTGCAAATTTGGAAAATACAGAAATGAACAAAAGAAGAAAACGACCCACCTGGAAACTTGCTACCCAGAAAAAGCGTCATCTTTTGAATTTACATTCCCTTTTCCCTGGGTGTACATGGCACATAAAAGTCCATTTTTCCTAGTGGGGCAGGCCATTTCATTGTCTTGCTAACATTTCATGTACTTGTCCAGTTAATGTCTCGAAAGGGGGGAAAAGCTTGACTGGGGGTCAGGCAACGTGCGTTCTGGAAAAAGAAAGAAGTACTTGATCATCTTATTGGCGGGGTTAAATGGTCACTTACAAGGTGTCATCTCATTTGACCTTCATAAAAGTTTTGACAAGGTTCCAAAGATAGGAATACACATAAGGAGAGGCAGAAAGGCAACGTACATTTAAAATTGTGTCACCGTGGGACATGTGTGTGTGTGGTGTGTGGATAAAGGGGCTTTCTTTTTCTTCCATAGAATGTCAGGTAGCAAAAACCATGTATAAATGGTACTGCTTTGGGCAAAGTGTAGAAAGAACATTTCCTTAGGAATGATTAGGACTATCTGAACTTAACAATTGAGGGAGAAGGCACTTGATCGTGGGTGGCCGTGAACTTTGAGGTGGCAGCGAGCCAAGCAGGCACAGATTACAGAGGGAAGGCCTGAGTGTCTGTGATGACCCAGGGAGACACAGCTCCATGGGAATAAGAGCGAGGCCTTCTGGGAAGAAGAGATAATCCAAACTATATGCAATGAAGGGCTCTGGCTGCAGCTCAATCTGCTGCTGTGTGTGTATTTGGCATCATCAAAAAAAGAATTTTTTAAAAATTACTTTTAGTACCTAAAGACTGAGAATAGTGTGTCTCACTGTGGCAGCCACACTGGAGGAAGTCCAGCAGTAATTTTGAGAGTGGAAATGTCTGTGGAAAGATGGGCCCAAACGCTGGAGTCACCAGCCTGAAGTCTGTGTTGGAGGGAGGGGGCCTGCTGAAACAGTGAGTCCTCGAGGAGCACCGATAAGATAGACACAGATATCTTTTGCACCATATTCTGAAATTTTTGAGTGAGGGAAATTTGGCTCAGAGAAAAAGAAAAACCATTTTACGCCACAGATAATAAAAATTCAAGAAGCTCGTTACGTTCCAGATGTGGTACTGGCAAGAGATAAACACGGATTAAAAAGGATTGGAAGGACATGCGGCTGCCAGGAGCAGCTGGGATCTCCAGGCCTGAAGACCCAGAGAGCTACGCTGCTCCTTCCAGCAGCCCCTTGGGGCCGCCATGGCCAGGAGGGCGCAGGCAGCGCTGGGCCAGGTTAACGATCTCTTGTGTTTGTCTGTCTGGGAGTTTCTCCTGTCCTCCCCACTCTGGGGTCTCTGTCGATGCCTTGGATTCTAACTAATGACATGAGCAGAGCAGAGTCTGTTTCAATGTAGAACATTACTTAGGAAGGAGGAGGAACTTGCCCAATGCCATATCATTCATTCATTCATTCATTCATTGACCCAGCAAATACTTTTTGAGTAACCTACCAAATGCCAAGCACTAAGCATGAAGTGAAAAACTCAAAAACAATAAACAAGGACAAAAAAAATTAAATATGTAATTATGTATCATGGAGATGCAAGAAAGTCAGGAACAGGAATCTCAAGAGAGGAAATAACTGTGAGGGGTGTGTGTAGGGCCTGGGAGATAGCTTAGCTAAGTGGGCTGAGGACTCCCTGAAGAGGAAGTAATTCATCTGGGTCCAAGCGGATGAGCTGAGCCATGCCCAGTGTGGGCGGGACGTTCCCACCCGAGCAAAGACACAACAAAGGTCCCAGAGGGTGAAAGAATGTGGTGTCTTCCAAGGTCAGGAGGCCAGCTGGACTTTGGCACAGAGGCAATGGGTAGGAGGGGTCACACACAGTAGGGAGTTTCAATTTCATTTCAATTCAGTGGCAAACCACTGAGGAAGTTGAAAAATTATTTATTTATTTTTAAAAAGATCAGTGGTATATCTTTTAAGGTCCTTGTGTGGGGCTATGACTGGATCCCCTGTGAGGACACATGAAAATGTGCCCTGCTCTTATTCACAGTCGTTGCTGAAATATGTAACTTAGTTTTCTGTTCTTGGCCTTTCTCCCTGTGGCCGTGGTAGGGATCTCTGGTAACCAGAATGCTGGGGTAACAGGAAGGTCTCGATCATTCCTCCTACTCGGGGTCTTCCCATGATCTCACTTCCCAGGGAGCTGAGGGTGGAGGTGCCCACCTGGCCCCCAGGAGAGCCTGGTCTGCTTCACACCTCTGATCTCTCCACCATATTTTCCTTGCTATTTCTGCTCTGCTTTCCCTTATTGTGCCTCTCGGGAGCACCTTCCAAATAAATGGCTTGCATCCAAATTCATGTCTCAGAATCTGCTACTGGGGAACTCAACCTGAACATTACATTGAGTTTAACAAAGAAGAAGAAAAAAAGGGCTTGCCAAGCTTCCTGGCACCCATTAAATCTAGGCCTCTGTCCCTTAAAGTGAGTTAGATGATGTCATCATATCCTAATTATCAAGACATCAGGAAGCTGTAACAAGCTTGGTGTCCAAGGTGAGCACGCTGCTCACTAGGTAACAGTTTGTCGGGCCCCAGTAACAGTGAATGAAATGTGAAGATTGGGAAAGTCAGATTTGAAGAAAACGGTATCTTGATACACTGTGGGTAGATGTAAATTAGATATATGTAGTGGGAGGGGGATGTAAAGCCAGTAGCCACGGCCACCATCACAGCCGCCTGGCACATGCAGGTTCGCATTTGATTCAGACAGACAGTAATGAAACAACGGAGTCAAGAACTGGTGAGCCATTAGCTTTAATCCTAGCTTTCACCCAGTGGGCAAGTAATACACATAGTGGGAAAACACTTCCCTTTCCATTCAGGCCTCCCAAAGCCACTGACTTATCTGAGTTTTCCTAGAATCAAAGGTTTGTACCTCACCAGCCTTATTCACCTCTGTTCCCCATCTCCTTCTCTCTGCACAAACTGGCTTCTCCTTCAGCACTCTGCCATCTTGGCTGCTTCTCCTCTCCTCCATGTGGCCTTTTTCTGCTCTTCTTTATAGTGTAGAAATCAAAACCTTTAATCCAATATACAAACAAGGAAATCTCTGATACAAAGTCGCTTAGGGTGGGAAAGGCTTAGTCTTAAAACTAAGCCTTAGGCTATAATGACCCTGCCTGCTTATAGCCTGTCCCCCACACCCAATGCAAACTATAAGCGAGCACACATATATATCATATTTACAAACTTACTTGACCAACAGGGGACAAGACCATTCATGGAATAGTTCAAAAGGGAATGTGTGTCATGCAGTGTAATATGTGACTCATGCTAACAGGTACTTCTCCTGACCTCCATAACCAGAGACCGCTTGGGATCTATAACGTCTTACAGTCCACATATCATTGGAAGTTCACAAGTTAATCAAGAATAGATTTTTGTGTGTGTGCAGAATAAGAGTAAAGACCTCAGATTAATCTCCCAACACTAACTATTTCATGAAACAGCTTTTGTGAACACTATAATCCTACAGAAACCGCTTTCCTCTTGTCCTACTGTGCAGCCATCAGCATATTCTTGTTCAGAGACACAGGGCATTCTGCGCCTCTTCCCGAGGCTATAAAAGTCCTGGATCAGAAAAGTGAGACATAGCATTTTGCTGAGGACAAACTCGAAACAAATAATAACAACTGATTAAATTATTCTGTAATTTGAGGATTTTCACTGTGGGTCAAACCAAATAAACATTTGACAAGAGACACAATTGCTGAAGAAATAGTGGAGACTAAATTCAGCCATACAGCTCTCCCCAGTGTCTTTTACCACATGGAGAGCATGTAAGGCAAGGCCATATTACAAAATTCTACCATGTTAATCTTTAAAATGAGTATTTTTTTTAAAGTGGGTCCTGGCTGGGTCGCTCAGTGGATAGAGTGTCATTCCAGCACCTCGAGATTGTGGGTTTGACCCCTGGTCAAGGCATATACGAGAAGCAACCAAAGAGTGCACAACTAAATGGAACATCTAAGTGGAATGAGTTGAACCTTCTTTCTCTCTCCCTTCTCCCTCCCCCTTTCTCTTTCTCAAATCAGTGGAAAAATTAAGTGTTGTTCAAGTCCAAACATGAGAGCAGGATTAGCTAGACATAGAGATCAAGAGATTTGGGCAGGAAGAGAGTTATTGAAAAAATTAAGGACAGAAGTCCTTTTCACCCACCTCTTAGCTTGGCAGTCTTTTTAAATGTCTGTGGTTCTAAGGGCCAGTTTCCTCAGGAGATCCTGAAGATAAAGAGGGAGGGGTCAACAAGAGATGACAAGAGCAGGAAATGACCCCTTACTGAATTTCTGTGTGAATGGCAGATATGGGAACAAACTCTAACATGGCTCATTCTTGCTTTTTTACTATGAGTCATGTGATACCTATGAGATTTTTAGATGATTAGTAAAAACATATTTTAAAACAATTTGAAATTTTGAATTACAGGTATTCATGTTGAGTGTGACCCTTTTTATGTCAGGAGTAGCCATGTGCTTGCTGCCAAATGATATGTCTTCCCAAAGCCATGCATCCTGAACTAGAGTGGGCTGAGAGGCAAAGTGAGTTTTCAATTGCAAACTGTCCGAAGTCCAAACTGAGGCTTCAAAGAAGTTAGGGTGCTGTCTGGCCAGTAGCCACAGCCACCATCAGAGCTGCCTGGCTTATGCAGGTTCACATTTGATTCGGACAGACGGTAATGAAACAACAGAGCCAAGAACTGGTGGGCCATTACCTTTAATCCTAGCTCGCATCCGGCAGGTGAGAAATACACACAGTGAGAAAACACTTCCCTTTCCATTCAGGGCTCCCAAAGCCACTGACTCATGCAAGTATTCCTAGAATCAAAGGCCTCACCAGCCTTATTCACCTCTGTTCCCCATCTCCTTCTCTCTGCACAAACTGGCTTGTCCTTCAGCACTCCGCCATCTTGGCTGCCTCTCCTCTGCAATGCTGATGGCAGGATCTCTGAGAGAGAGTGCCCCCCCCCCATCTGCCTTATCTTATAGTGTAGAAATTAAAGTCTTTAAGCCAATTTACAAATACCATAAGGAAGTCTGTGATACAAAGCCTCTTATGTGAGGCATAAATAGGATTCCTCAGGAGAGTGCACCACCGCACATCATGCGACAGTCAAGGCAAGGGAGTGGGGAAAAGCTTAGTCTTGAGAAGATCTTAGTATTAGAAGGGTGTTGAAAAGATCTTAGTATTAAAAGGGTGGGAAAAGCTTAGTCTTAAAACTAAGCCTTAGGCTATAAGGACCTTGCCAGTTTACAGCCTGTCCCCCACACCCAATGCAAACTATAAGTGAGCAAACATATACATCATATTTGCAAACTTATTTGACTAATGTAAAGCCAGTAGGCAGGGCTACCATCACGGCTGCCCGACCCATGCAGGTTTGCATTGGATTCGGACAGTCGGTAAAGAAACAACGGAGCCAAAAGCTGGTGAGCCATAGTCTTTAATCCTAGCTTGCACCTGGCGGGCAAGCAAAAACACACACTGGGCTCCAAAACCCACTCACATTCAGTGCTCACAAAGCTACTAACTTATCCGAGTTTCCTAGAATCAAAGGTTTCTAGCTCACCAGACTTTATTCACCTCTGTTCCCCATCTCCTTCCTTCTCCCTGCACAAACTCTGCACTAACTGGCTTCTCACTCAGCACTCCGCCATCTTGGCTGCTTCTTCTGGCCTCCTCCACGTGGCCTTTCTCTGCTCTCTGCTGTGATCTCTCTGCTCTCTCATGCTAATCATCCCAGGAACCAAGAGAGCAAGCTCCTGTTCTGCCCCTATTTTATAGTGTAGAAATCCAAACCTTTAATCCAATATACAAAATAGGGAAATCTCTAATACAAAGTCACTTACCTGGGGCTTGATGGGATTGTACCACCCCACATCAAAAAGGGTAGGAAAGGCTTAATCCCAAAACCAAGCCCCGGGCTACAAGGATTCTGCCTGCCCACAGCCCGCCCCCAACACCCATTAATATCACCTGGGTGACGGCCTCCATGTGGGCAGCGCTATTTTTAACAAAGTGAGCATAATATATTTTATCTGCCCAACAACTAACAGGTGCTTTCTCGGTATAGACTCTGCATGTATGAGGGTGAGGAAAGGGGGTACCTTTAGTTCAGAAGTACACATATCTTCTACCTTCTTGTACTTATCCAATTTCAAGTCCTCAATAATTAAATTAAACTCATTTCAGTCCTTGCATAGACTCATCAGGTCTTGAAGTGGGGAAGTTAAGTGTGTCCCCACATTGATTTCATAGTCATGGCCAGAGAATGAATGCCCCAGTCAGACTCTAGCTCTGACTCTGTCCCTTCATGGTGACTGTAAAGACAGTAGCCGCGGCTACCATCACAGCCGCCTGGCCCATGCAGGTTCGCATTAGATTTGTACAGACGGTAATGAAACAACAGAGCCAAGAACTGGTGGGCCATTAGCTTTAATCTTAGCTTGCACCCTGCAGGCAAGTAAAAACACACACTGGGCTCCAAAACCCACTCATTCAGTGCTCACAAAGCTATTGACTTATCTGAGTTTCCTAGAATCAAAGGTTTCTAGCTCACCAGACTTATTCACCTTTGTTCCCCATCTCCTTCTCTCTACACAAACTCTGCACTAACTGGCTTCAGCACTCCGCCATCTTGGCTGCCTCTCCTCTCCTCCATGTGGCCTTTCTCTGCTCTCTTTTCTCTCTTATTTCCTTTAATGCTAATCTCAGGAACCGAGAGAGAGCAAGCTCCTGGTCTGCCCCATTTTATAGTGTAGAAATCAAAACCTTTAATCAATATACAAACAAGGAAGTCTGATACAAAGTCACTTAGGGTGGGAAAGGCTTAGTCTTAAAGCTAAGCCTTAGGGCAGGGGTCTCAAACTCGCAGCCCGCCAAACAATTTTGTGCGGCCTGCAGACTAATCCACGAAGTTCAACTTGTTCGGTGGGCCGCATGCGGCCCGCGGGCTGCGAGTTTGAGACCCCTGCCTTAGGGTATAACGACCCTGCCTGCTTACAGCCTGTCCCCCACACCCAATGCAAACTAAAAGCGAGCAAACCTATATATCATATTTACAAACTTATTTGATCATCAGTGACCATGACGCTTTTTACCTATGGGAGCCCTGGTGGCTTCTCTCTAAACCCCAGCTCTCATTGTTTATGAGTTGGTGAACCATGGAGGGTTAGAGTGTGCCTCAAGGAACAGCCTGAAGTGCAGGGTCCTCTGATGTGGCCCTAAACCTGCGACTTCTGGAGACTCATTCGCTGAAATTCACTGGGATTATTGGTGGGTGAAGAACAATGTCTTTTTTATACTTTTTCTTTTTTCCGTTTACTACAATGAATATGTGTTCCTGTTACAATAAAAAACATTCTGGCCAGGGGAGGATAAAGTTAATATCAAAGCAAAACCAAAGCAAAGATCTGATCTAAGCCTGGGGAGCATGAGGAAGTCCCATGAGGGCATGGTCTCTTTACTCAGGTGTGTCCCTGGCTCAGGCCCACCTTCCTGCCTCTGGGAGCCATCAGGGCAGTGGAGCCAGTGTCAGCTGGGCCCGCCCTGCTGAGACCACCTTCCTCCTGACGCAGGGCTCAGTCAAAGCGAAGTTCACCTGTGCTGGACACCACTGTTACTGGGCGGGGTGTGTGTGTGTGTGTGGGGGGGGGGTTGCCCGCCAGATTACCTGGGTGACAGTCCCCTGGTGCTGTTTTTCAGCTCGCCCGTGCATCGTGGGGGAGTGGAGCCCCTGGAGTGGCTGTGCTGCCCAGTGCAAGCCGACAGCCCGCGTGCGGAGGCGCCTGGTGCAGCAGGAGCCCCAGAACGGCGGGGCGCCCTGCCCGGCACTGGAGGAGCGAGCTGGCTGCCTGGAGTACTCGATGCCGCTGGGCCAGGACTGTGGGCACGCCTTCGGTAGGAGTTTGTGCGGTGCTGCCCCTGCGGTCTAGGGTGACTTTCCATCCCCGGTTCCCTTAAGAGCCAGCCAGGTGCTAAGCACGGAAAGTTCCACGAGAGGGGATGGGTGAGACTGCAGGGAGTAGATAGGAAGCTCAGGAAGTGCTTGATAAAGAAATGACCAGTCAGCGGTATTATGTCCCCCAGCCCCCGAGGCCCTGCTGTTTCCTCCCTGTGTTTATAACCCAGTGCTGGCCCCTCCTCCTCCCGCATGGACTCTGGTTTTTAACAAACTCAATCAAGTTGGTGACAAAGGACTTTAGGTAAGGTGATGAGATTTCACGCAGGAGAGGGAGTGTCTGGTAAGTATAACTATTTTGCCTTTCTAATTTCCTGTTTAATCAGGAACACTCACACGCACGTGAAAATAGTCAAAACATGATCGATTTCTAAACAAGGATAGAATTATTCTCTTAAAACACCCGCTGCCCCTCTGATGCCAACTGGATTGGGGCTGATGCGATCAGATTTGTGATTTGAAAAGGTCATTCTGGGTGTGGGGTGGCCAGAGGAGGGGCCCGGAGTCGGCCCCTTTAGTGAGCGGGCCGCCTGTGCTCACAGGAAACAAGCGAAAGGGCCAGCGCCAGTGCCTTGTCTGGAGGGAACCTGAGGGAGCAAAGCCCGCTTCTCTGCAGAGCGGAGACCGTATGTTTTACTTAGGAAACTGGAAAATTTCAGGTCAGCACAACCCTTGTCAAGCCATTGTGTTCCTGTTTCCATTTCACACACAGATATGTGCCCAGAGTCTGCCGGATGCCAGGCGTTGGCAGGTGCCAGGGGCACAATGGTGAGAAAAGTTAACATGGTGCCCACTGTCATGTTTAATCGGAGGTGGGAAAGACCATTAGATAATCCTGGGAAATTACTCTCAGAAATTACACCTGCAATGTAGTCCAACTGGTACCGGCCACATGACAGGTGTGGACCTATGAACGTGTGTTAAGCTGATTTCCCCTGGTCTTGGGAGGTGAGGGAATTCCCTGAGAATTGAGAGTGAGGCTAAGAGACCAGCACGGTGAACCAGATAGTGGGGGAGAAAGGGTTTGAGGGGTTGCAGGCTGATCTAGGAAAAACACGTGACCAGGAGAGGCAGGAACACACAAGCTTTAGTGGAGGATCCCTGAGCAGGCTTGCGTGGCAGGGAAGTGCAGAGGCTGTGGTGTGGGGACCACCATCCTGAAGGGAAGGAGTTATCCTCCGGGGCTTTTGTATCAATGTGCTGTCAGCTGAGCACTTGGCCAAGGAGTCTGGGGCACAGATTCTGCGAGGGGCAAGGGCCATAACAGCTGGGGGTCTTATACAACAAGGCTTTAGCTTATCAGTGGCCAGCAGATGCTGGGTGTAGTTCCACAGGATATGCAAGACAGGCCAGGACTCAATGGCTAAAAACCTGCTTGTTTGGCTACTTGTAAAACAATTGGAGGTAGCCTGACCAGACAGTGACGTAGTGGAGAGAGCATCAGACTGGGACGTGGAGGACCCAGGTTTGAAACCACAACGTCACCAGCGTGGCGTGGCATGGGGTCACTGGCTTGAGCGCAGGGGTCACTGGCTTGAAGTCCAAGGTAGCTGGCTTGAACCCAACATCTCTTTCTTGAGCATGGGGTCACTGGCTTTGATGTAGCCCCCCATACACACACACACACACAAGGCACATGTGAGAAAGCAATCAGTGAACAAGTAAGATGCTGCAATGAAAAATTGATGCTTCTCATCTCTCTCCCTATCTGTCCCTCTCTGACTTTGTCTCTGTCACAAAGAAACAATCCCCTGTAGAAAAATTTGAGCTTGTTGCCTACTGTAGGCTCTAAAGCTATCAGTTTCAGCCTGCTGTGAGGAAGTAAACATTCTCCGGGCACCTTTGGCTCATTTATATGACACAGGGAAGCACAAGGCCAGTTGGAAAGCCAAAGGAAGGCCCAGGGGTGGGGAACAGAGAGTAAAGTGAGAGGGGAAAAGGGACCCCCTCACCCCTCCCAATGAAGGGCCTTGGAGCTCCCTGTTTAGGATTCTGGCCTTTATCTTAAGAGTCCTGGAAAGCTGCTCGGGTGTTTTCCGCAGGGGCTGATGTGATCAGAGCTTGATTTGAAAAGATCTTCCTGGTGTGGTGAAGGCAGGGCCAGGGTGGAGGCTCCCCTGGACACAGCCGTCATATTAAGCTCGTGGGAAAATACGTAGTGCTCACAGAAACGGGTGTAGAACAAAACCCACATCCCGCTCATTGCGCTGCAGGTAAGGCTCAGGAGGAGGGCCTTGTTGGACCTGATGGACTTTTTTGATGACTCAGTGGGTCTGTCAGGAAAAGCAGTGCTCCATTCATTGACCAAGTTTGGCTGCTTGAAAGTCATCCCTGAGCATATTCAATTCTTTAGTATTGCCCCTGGCTGGCACAGACCCTGGCTGGCTTTCTCACGGGTCCTTGCAGTGCCCAGGAGAGGGGACAGAAAGGTCCATGAAGAGAATGCCATGGAACATGGGCCAAGGGTACCAGGGAGCATTGGCCCACACCCTGCCCCTGGGTTCTTTTTTCTGCCTGTTGATTGTCCACCCCTCTGTCCTCTGACTGGGCAGAGCCCACAGGCCTGTTTCCCTGAGTCCCTGAATTCCCAAATGAATCCACTCACTTTACACCACAATTGGATTTTAAGAAGCAGCAGTCTGCTTACATAACTGCCCAGAAGGTGTTAGAGACTCTGAAAAAACCCCCTGGGAGACAGATTAACGGTCTCCTTTCCCAATAAGGTCAAGTAAAAATTTTCATTTTGGGAGGAGAGGAGAAATCTTTATTTGGGGTAGGGCCATTCACAGCCCAGGCTTTGGTTCCCAACATTCACTTTCGCACAGGGATGTCTTGGAAATGATGACTCCTGTCACAAGTTGGTCAGGGAGGACAGGCCTATCCCAGTCTGGTGGTTCTGAAGTGTAGCCCTGGACCAGCAGCCTCGGCGTCACCTGGGAACTGGTTGGAACCTCGGCGTCACCTGGGAACTGGTTGGAGCCTCGGCGTCACCTGGGAACTGGTTGGAGCCTCGGCGTCACCTGGGAACTGGTTGGAGCCTCGGCGTCACCTGGGAACTGGTTGGAGCCTTGGCGTCACCTGGGAACTGGTTGGAGCCTCGGCCAGCGTCACCTGGGAACTGGTTGGAAATGCAGGTTCCTCAGCCCCAGCCAGGCCCACAGTCACTGGAGCTGGACCCAGCTCTCTGCGTTGTGACAATGCCTCCAGGGGGCTGTGCTGCTCACCAGGGTGCCAGAACCACTGCTCTGGCCCAAGCATGGTGCCACAGCTCTTTTCTCAGCCTCTGCCTCACAACTGGTTCATTCAGGGACACCTCCATGAAGGCAGAGTCCCCAAAGTGCAAAGAAGGGGCTGAGTCTGAAAACATGGGGAAAATCAGACCATTTTCTCTACCCAAGAACCTCTCTTTATTATGCTAAATGTATTTTCATTCTACAAGAGGGAGATGGTAGGGAGTATGTTCCTACCTTACTTGATTAAATGACCTTTTTGCCCAGGGCATCTCACTGAGCCACTAGCGTTCTGTGGGATCCATGTTGGAAGTGATGGACCACCTGAGGAAATCGGGGGAAATAAGAGACTATAATGTGAAAATCCAAAGGGGGTGGATTCTCCCGGCCCCCTCAGCCCAGTTTTACCCCAGCTCCTGTTCCTTCAAGTGTGTGTTTTATAGAGATTCTCTGAGCATCTGTGATACCAGTGCGGTGCAAAAGTGAATGACTAATGTGTCCCAGGCAGTCGGAACTCAGGGTGGTGACTGAGCACCGTGGTGGACGTGCAGGTTGGCGAGGGAGCACAGGGACAGGGCGCCCACCTCTACCTGGGGGCTCTCAGCCCTGCTTTGTGGTCACTTGTGTCCCTGCTTCCATCTCCTGCTCCCCCAGAGCTCCGATTCACTGAGTGGAAGCCTTTGTTACCTGACACACTGTCCCCTCATTTTTGTGTGGCGAAGAGCCTTTATAGACATCACTGGTTCAGTCTTCAGAGCAACCCAGTAAGAGGGTGCACGGGTCTGCCATGGCTACAGGGACAAATAACCAACTTAGTGGCTGACAGTACCACACCTTTTCTGTCCAACCATGCTGGGGGACAGTTGGCCAACACGGGTCTCTCTGGCCACACCCAGACGAGTCCGCAGGGCTGTGCTGCTTTCTAAGGCTCTTAGAGAGACGCTGTTCCCTCGCCTTGTCACGGCGGCAAGGAGATCCCTGTCACCAGGGACGGAAACTGAGTGGAACCGTGACCTGCAGTTGTGTGGAGAGTGGAACTTGTGAGCAGTGACCGTGGATGTTTAGCTGAGGTTTCCAGCAGCATGTTGGAGGTGCGGTCTGGCTGCTTCTTGCTGAGAAAGATGGAGGGAAGAGCAGTTCACCCAGTGGAACCAGGACTTACTGTCTGGGAAAATCTTAGCCTCACAAAGTGGCCAAGGACCCTGAAGTGAAGAGATTCATTCTCGGAAAGCATGTTCCAGAGAAAAACACTGAGGTTGTGGTTGTGTCACCTTTGGTCGATACCTCAAGAAGTTAAAGATGAAAAAATTGCATCAAACTCAGTGACTTACACAACCGAAATGCATAAGCTTGCCTTTCTGAAGTCTGAACTCCAACAGGTCTCTGTGGGCTAAACAAGGTGTCGGCAGGGCTGCAGCCTCTGCCTTCTCTGTCATCGGGGTCCGTCCCTGTTCCTTCCCCCTGCCCTTTCTCCTGTGCCTGTCCTCTATTGTCACGTCTTTCTAGGACTCTCTGCTGACTCTCCTGCTTTTAAGGACCCTTGTGATTACATGGGGCCCACCTGGGCAATCCAGGATACTTTCCCTATTTTAAGATCAACTGAGTAGCCCTTTAATTCCTCCTTGCCATGGAACATAACATGTTCATTCACAGATGCTGGTGCTTAGAACGTGGGCATCTTTCAAGGGCCATAAATTATGCTGCCTGTCATGAAGGTAGAAACTCATCATTATCCTGGTTTTGCACATGAGGACACAGGAGCTCAGAGAGGTGGCAGCATTTATGACGGGTAAATTCTGGTAAGAATTTAAACCTGGGTCTCATGGCTCTAAATCTTGTGCCCCACTCCCCCCGCAGTTTCCACTCTGCACTTGATATTGTTTTGCTGCTAAGTGTTATTGTTAGGGCTAAAATTGCAATGACAAGGCCCTGGCCGGTTTGCTTAGTCAGAGCGTTGACCTGAGATGTCTGGTCAGGGCATATATGGGAAGCAACCAATGAATGCACAGCTAAGTGGAACAACAAATGAATGCATCTTTCTTTCTTTCTTTTCTTTTCTTTCTTACTTTCTTTTTTTCTATCTTTCTTTCTTTTTTCTTTCTCTCTGTGTCTCTCTCTCTCTCTCTCCCTTCCTCTCTCTGTCTCTGTAAAAGCAATAAATTAAAAAGAATTGCAATTATGAATTCTGGTAATGCCAAGTAGCAATATAAAGGCCCTATGAGGCCAGTGAATGGAACATGATCACCGCAGCACTCTTATTAATGATCAAGTAGCCATTGCATTTTTCCTGTTTCATTTAATGTGTATTTTGACTATATTTTTATTATACAAACAAACCCAAAAAGCCATGTGGACTGTCTCTTCTGCACAGTCCTTTGCATGCGTTTTCCTCCTGCACAGAGACGAATGTGCATCATAAACTGTGTGCTTCCGGGCTGGTGCCGTTGGTCATTTTCTTCCTATTCTGTTTGACATGAAACCCACAGACCAAAGGTTCCAAGCCTGCTGTTGTGACCCCCTGCTGTATTAGAGGGCTTTATGAAATTCTCCGAGCAAATTTAATTTACTTTCATGTTCAAAGGACGTATGTGCGGTGCCACACTTTTAGAGGTGGAAGTTGTAAAACCCAACAATGGTAAGTTGATGGGATGCCAGGAAAGTTGGCAAATAGCCGGTGAACAAAGAATCCATTACGTTTGAATATTGTTGCCAGAAGGGGGAAAGGAGGGGATGCTGGCGTTTATTGAGTCTTTGTGCTGGGCACCCAGCTATGCGCCTCCACACATAAGCAGAAGTGGGACTGGAGGTAAAAATAATTTCTAAATTACTTACCACGCTTCGGTAATGACGATGAAATCTGTGGGGGATATTATGGCACTGGTTCAGGGACCTGCTGGCAATGTGACTCCTGGTCTGTTTACTGAGGACTCATGGGAGGGGGGCAGGACACACAGGACACAGGGCCCAGGATTACCGGCCTGCTTTTATCATGGGGCCTGACCACACAGGCTGGACACTGACCATGAGGAGTGGGCCTTATAAAAACAGAAGCTACCTTCTGTGTTGGGGCCCTTGCTCAGTCATTTACTATTTATTTTCCCTTTAACTTCAGGGAGCCTCAGCTTTTTTATGAGAAACCTCATCAGAATACTTCTTTACAAAGCTTTTGTGACCATCAGTAACACAAAATGAACATTTTTCCTAACCAAGCAGGATACCGATGTCTAAGGCGCCATCCTAGGCAGGGGTTAGTCTGTGCACACTGAGGCCGTCTCCCTCAGCTCCTGGTCCACAGCCTCAGCCATCCCTGCCCTTCTTGGTACCTACAGGGTCTCCCAATGAAGGGCTAAACATTTTCCCCTTCTTCTTTTAGATCTCATTTCCTATTACAGATCAGGGACAGAAAGGAAAAATAAGGCAGAGTGTAATGAATGGGAAATATGCTTTATAACATAGTGAGACTTTGTGATTGGCCTTGTCATAGAGACCATGGAGCCTGGCGGTAGGGAGTGTGGCTTGGAGACATGGCCCGGTACTGCCCTATTTGAACAAGTCTTACCCTCTCTGTGCTGCTATTCCCCCATCTGTGAAACGGGGGAATCATAGTGTCTTATCTTGGAGAGCGGTGTGAGAATTAAATGAGTTAACACATGAAAAGTACTCGCTTTCTGCCTGGAAACTTAGAAGTGCATGATTATTAGTTTTTATTTTTGTGATTCTAAAACTTTTCCTTGGGATTTTAGATCAGAAACAATAGTCATATACTTGCCCTCTACTTCCTAACCTTTTTTCCTGAGCTATGCATTCATGTTTATGCCTTTGAACTTCTGTGATGATACATGCATGACAAACTGGGGGATCAAGTACATGTTTTGAGTAAGAGAACACCCCCCAAAAATGTTATAGTTTGCCTGGTATAAGGTTACGCGTTCTTCACTTAGCGAATAAACACATCAATTCATCGAAAGAACAGAAATGAAAACAGTACATGGAAAACTAAAATCCTTTAGATGTCTGTATTTCTGATAATTAGGTCTAGAAACGGGGTGGGTGGGGTCCTCACCTACATGCAGTCACTTGATTGTGGAATTTGAAGTTCCAAAGCCATGGTCACGTTTAGAAAGCGTAACACATTCTCTTTGGAAAATTATTAAACACGTTCACGCAGCAAGGAAGAGCCACTCAGCTGGGGCTCCAGGACTTAAATGCAAGATGTCGGTACTTTTTTACTCGAGTGATTAGGCACTTAACCATAGGAGACAAGAATGATACCTGCAACTCTTGGGGGCCAGTGGCTGCCAGGAATTAGGCCCCTCTTGCCTTGTTTTCCCTAGTAATGTAAAAATGGCTTGTTAGGAAAATCTAAAGCAGAATTAGGGCTGCCATCTTGTGGCGGTGAGGAGCCAGGTAAAGTAAGTGCTCAGGCTTGAAGCACCAGTTTTGCACCCAGCATCCTCCCGTTTCGTTCATGTTGATGACGACTTTGGCATCCAGGAGCCAACATCAACTGGAATCTACCCTTCCTGGGTTGGTCCAGCTTCTAAAATGAAAGGAAGAAAGGATTGTTGAGCCATTTCAGCTGTAAGGTTCAGTATAAGAACAGAAGAACTGTGGGGAATTAGGACCCATGTGCCTTGGGGGCAACTTGGTGACTCCATTTATTCATTGACCCGCTGCACACATACTTATTAAGTTTGTAAATGCTTAAGGGCCACAGTGATGAACAAGGAAAAACCTGTCTTTCTTAGGTTGAGAGCAGAGTGGAATCAAAATGTTATCTGCTGGTGCTAGAGTGACAGGTGTCTCCCTGGACTTAGAGATGAAACAGGAGGAACAGAGGTGGGAAGAAAGACTTCCTGGCTCCTTTTCTCCCACCCAGAGCATCAGGATTGGGGTGGGGTTGGGTGAGGAGAGGACCAGTTAGAAGTTTCCTTTCTCAGGAGGGCATGGGGAGAGTGCTGTGTTGGCTGGCACCCAGCAGCCACACCCGGGCCATGCAGTTGGCAGCAAAGCTTCCAGGCTGAGGTTACTGAAGACCTGGGAAACACTCACAGTTCCTTCCTTTGCTGCTTCTGTCTTTTCCCTTTCTCATTTCCTCTCTCTCTGGTCATCTTTTCTTCTCCTCCCATCCCCTTTTCACTCTTTTGTCTTCTTCCTCTTTTTTCTTCCTTCTCTCTCTCCCTTCTTGTACTTTTATTCTTCCTGTCTTGCCCTTTTCTTCTCTATTTCTCTACCTTCCATTTTAAAAATACCATCTCCTTTTCTATATTACCTTACTTTTCTCCTTGGCTCCCCCCACCCCAATTATTTTTTATTTCCACTGAGCTGTTGTTCACCCTGGACCTCTCTCTCCAGGGTTACTACTATTCCTGCTGGTCCACAGCCTGCAATCCTGTCCCCACTCTCTGTGTGCGCCAAATTTTTAGCAACTGGGTTTTGGGACACTGCAGACCCATTCCACTCCCTGATGGCATGCCCTAAACCTTTGGCTTGAGAAGTGAGAGCTTTAGACAGGTATGAAACCAAGTTTGGGAACGTCACTCTTGAGCATTTTAGGCTACATGTGTTCAACGTTGTTCTGTTTTCTAGTGCCTGCCTTCATAACTACCTCCGCATTCAACAAGGAGAGAACCAGACAAGCCGTCTCCCCGCAGTGGTCTACAGCCACAGGGGATCCCGGGTAATTTGATTTTTAAAAACTTATGTTTTCTTCACTTGCATGGGCAAGTCAACCCACAAAGGTCAAGTTGGGGTGCTGGGTTTTCCTGTGACTTGCTTAGTGCCTTTGGTAAAAATGACTCCCCCCACAAAACTGGGAAAGCCCTTGTCTCCTCCTTGTTTTTGTTGGGCTTTAAAGCTTTATCTGTCTCTGAGGTCTGTCTGATCTCCAAGAAGAAACATGCTGTGTAAAGATGAGATGATATCCTGCCAGTCACACTAAGGATGCTCTTCTCGCACTCTCTATGGGACCCTGGACTCCAGCAGCACCTGCTTGGTGAATTTGAAAGTGGCCCACACCTGAGCACTGAGGATGTCTATTCAGGCTGCCATAGGAGGGTAGGACCCTCTGTGCTTACGAGAAGTCCACTCTGCTGCTGGCAGAATAGGGACACCGGGTGGCTGCACGTGCGAGTCCCCACCCTGCCGCTTAGCAGCCCTCAGCTTTTTCTTCTTGAAACATGAGAATATCAATGCCTAGCACATGGTGCTGAGAATTTAATTAGCAGCTATCATTGAAGAGGTAGGTGTCTGCGTTAAGCTGTCTGAAGTTGATTAATGCTGCATCACAGAATTTCCTACCACAAACTTTAAAGTGCCCCTAAAATGACACCTACCACTGGTAGAGATCTTTGAAGCAGATGCTATAAACACCTTCCATCTAACCTATTACATAATTCTCTGGATAAAAAAGCTAGCCTGCATAGTTAAAACCTAAAATGCGACATTTAGGGTTTTTACTGTTTTATTTCCCTGAAGAATGATCAAATTGTGTTGCTTTTAAGAACAAGACTCTGAAGTGACCACCCATACCTTAGCTTCTCAGAGTCTAGTCCCATACAGTGTTAGAGTTTCCCACAGCTTGGTGAAAGGTGACATTAGCCTGTCACAGAAGAATGACTCAGCTTCCCATTTCCTTTTATCTGTGATGCCCATTTAACTTTGATGTTTGACTTCAAGTCAAAACTAATCCATGCAGGTGAGCTGGGAGGAGGGAGGGGGTGGAAGGTGGGAGGTAGAGGAAGGACTCTGGGAAGGTCTGTGGGACCACTGCTGGCCTGGGCCTCAAGGACAAACCCTCCTGGGACACGTTCTGAGGCTCAGGCAGTTCCATTTAGTTCAGTCTGTATAATTCATTAAAATGTCAGCAGTTACAAGGACTGTTATCCTACTGAAATGTGTATTTATATATAATTTAGTGTAGTGGTCAGGCTAGATAGGAGACAGATCCATGTTGACCAAGGATTGGAAAAGAACCTCAAGTTCCATTGCAGTTGTCACCTGGACAGTGTCAGAGTTCAGCAAACGAGAACTGTTACCAATCATTCTGTGACATGCACAATCTTCTCCAGTCCGTCAGATGTCCTTGGGGAGGGCAGGCGTCTTTTAAGATTTACTATAGCCTTAGGCCACCTCTAATTACAGCAAGTGAAACTGTTCCATTTTTTTGCTGTAGATACTGCATGGAGTTCAAGACCGAATCACTGACCCCTCACTGTGCCATGGAGAACCGCCCCCTGACGCGATGGATGCAGTACCTCCGAGAGGGGTACACGGTGTGTGTCCACTGTCAGCCTCCAGCTATGAACTCTGTGAGCCTCCGCTGCTCTGGGGACGGCCTGGACTCTGACGGGTAAGGCGGGGAAATAGGCTGAAGGGCTTTTCTTGCCACTCATTTGGGGAGATTTGTCCTTGACATGTCGACTGGTGTGTGGAGCATACCAGCGCATGATTCGAGGTCAAGTCAGTGAGTGAGGAGACGCTTCCTTCCTTCTCGCCACTCGAGACCGGGGGCCTGTTCACACTGTGGAACTTGGAGATTTCACTAGAGATGAGGGATGAGGGGCTGAATTTGGATATTGGGATTCAGGCTCAGCTCCTAAATGACCACCAAGACCTGACTGCTCCAGAGGAGTGTTCCGCAGACCACCTGAACTAGAATCCCTGGGGATGCCGATTTCTGAGCCCCATCTGAATCCAAATCTTTGGGGGGTGAATTTTGAACACTCTCCTAGGTATGGGATTAGCAAACATTTTCTGTACAGGGCCAGAGGTGTAGTACTCCTGCCTGCTGGGAACTACCAGTGTCACATGGAAAAAACCTACACAAGACACAAACTTATGCCAAGAGGAAGAGAGAGGGAGGCCTGCCAAGGGAGGCAGAGAGACCTCCTGAATCTCCTTCTCCCTTAGCTTTTATTATCAGAAGCAGAACAGAGGTAACAGGATTACAACGGAGGGAGATAGGTGACAAGGGGAAGACTGATTAATGGCCGTTTTGCTGACAAGGAGAAAGGACTAATTTGATCAGAACATTCTTTTCTTTTGCTAATTAACAAGCACAAACGAAGAGGCAATCTAGACCAGCGGTTCTCAAACTTTTTGAAGTCCGGGCACACTTAAAATCCTACAAATAATTGTAGGCACACTATATACAAATTTCTGAGATATATGTTATAATAATTAAGTCAAATATTAAAGAAAAAAATATAAAGTCCAAGTGTGCTTTTATGGTAATTAAACAAAATAAATATGACAAAATTAAATTTACTCTGACATTAAAAAAATTTTTGTTAAATTTTTTGAGTTATGCTTTTGAGAATTAGTAAAAAAAAAAGAGGGGTTAAAAAATTTTAAAAATGGGCCCTGGCCGGTTGGCTCAGCGGTAGAGCGTCGGCCTAGCGTGCGGAGGACCCGGGTTCGATTCCCGGCCAGGGCACACGGGAGAAGAGCCCATTTGCTTCGCCATCCCTCCGCCGCGCCTTCCTCTCTGTCTCTCTCTTCCCCTCCCGCAGCCGGGGCTCCATTGGAGCAAAGATGGCCCGGGCGCTGGGGATGGCTCTGTGGCCTCTGCCTCAGGCGCTAGAGTGGCTCTGGTCGCAACATGGCGACGCCCAGGATGGGCAGAGCACCGCCCCCTGGTGGGCAGAGCGTCACCCCATGGTGGGCGTGCCGGGTGGATCCCGGTCGGGCGCATGCGGGAGTCTGTCTGACTGTCTCTCCCTGTTTCCAGCTTAAGAAAAATGCAAAAAAAAAAAAAAAAAAAAAAATTAAAAATGACAAAAAGTTATCTTTTTATATATATAGATACATTCTTAGTAAGATTTAGTAAATTTGGCTGGTCCCAGCGCAAATGTGTTAAGTTTTTTCATTCTTGTGTTTATGAGAAACATGAGCCTGATGTGTCCTAGCCATTTCTTCAATGTTTGGGCATATATTTGAAAGGCAAACTCTCATTTCCTTATCAATACATTGAAGAATTCCTCTCTTTTTACTCTTAATTGTGCTTAGTGCAGAAAACCCCCACCATACATATCATCTTAACTTTACACCAAACAAAGGATAGAAGAAACTTGCCTCCAGTCTTTCTGGGGAACATGGGGGGTAGTGTAAACAGTCCAGCACCACAGCTTAACAGCCTTTTGCAACCTAATCAGGCAAGTGAGGTGGGGGGCTGGGCAGACTGTCAGCTTACAGCCAATTCCCCACACCTCTGTTCCCCAAAAATCTAAACTCCAAAAACCCTGTTGGTTTTTTGGTCCCCAACAGGCATATATTTCTCTGGAATACCATAGAGCGCACCTGGAAATCTTCTAGGGTGCACCAGTGTGCACTGGTGCACACTTTGAGAACCACTGATTTAAACCATTGAGGGCTAATTTTCTAAAGCCTGTTCACATGCATTCCTTTGTGTCTGCACAGAGGTCACTCACTCACACTTGGTGTTTGTGTCCAAGAGACATTCACTCAGGGCTTTTAACTAAAGTTCCCCAATCCAAGGCATAGTGGGTTCAAGGTGAAATGGGTGACTCCCTATACAGAGGACAGATATTTCTGGCTTTGCGGGCCACAAGTCTGTCACAGGTATTCAACTAGTCATAGCAGAAAAGCAGCCAGACATGCTCTGTAAACTGATGAGCCTTGTTCTGATAATACTGTATTAATGAACACTGAAATTTGAATTTATTATTCTCACATATCTCAAAATACTATCTTGATTTTCTTTCCACTCTAAAAATATCTACAGAGAAGCAGGGAATGGGCTAGATTTGGTCCCTGGGTCATAGATCACTGACCCACTACCTGGGCGACTCATTCTCAGAGCAGGTCCAGAACTCAGTGGTCATGAGATCACACTTGAGATAGCGGTGGGCCCGGCTTTGTGGGCTCATAAATCGGCATAAATTTGTAGACTGTCCGAAAGAATTGACCCTGGAAACATTTTAACATCTTGAAAAGCTACAACTATCCTGTACTCATCTTATCAGAAGGGTAGACTATGCTGGGCATGGATTATGGCTTTAAGTATGTCAGATGGAACTGGTAAAAACACAGACTAGAAAGTAGAATATGGCCCTTTCCAGTTGCTCATTATTCCCATAGCATGTTTTAATGCTTAATAACCTGAGTTTTCATTTATTAGTCACTTGTGCCTAACAACCTGTGTATTGAGTACACTGTGAACTGTATGAACAGTAAAGTGAGTAAGGAATTCATATGAAATAGAAACTTAATATCGAGAATTATTTTTCTGAGTACCTCATCCATATTTTAACTTGAAATGAATTTATAATTTGATTTTCACCCATAAAGCACCTTCAACGCTGGCTGAGGTTCCAGTGACTTTAAAAATAATACTTTCAATAATTGGGCTATGCTCTTTCCACTGCTCCCATTTTTTTTTTTTTTTTCATTATGAAACTAAAGAGCTGGAAAGAATAAAAGAGATTATTTGGCTCAGACCCCTCTAATTTAAATATACATGAAACAAGAAGCCATTTTCTTTATGTACCATTTCATATATTCAGATCAAGTGACAGAAACAAATACAGTGACCTTAGACTACGCTCTCAACATAGGCTGTCCTCAGTGATAATTGGTAACTTGTTCTGATAGAACCCAAAGAAGGGAAACTGTGATTAAAATTTTTTTTTCAATTTACAATATACTTCAAATCTCCATGTATGATGATTATCCTTTAATAAAAAAAGTTCAATGTATACATTGTAAATTAGAATTTTCTTTGGCTTGCTTTTAATGTATAAGCATTTTCAAAATATTGTTTCAGAAATCAGACTCTCCATTGGCAAGCGATTGGCAATCCTCGATGTCAAGGAACTTGGAAAAAAGTTCGGCGAGTAGCTCACTGTTTGTGTCCGGCTGTGCACAGTTTTATATTTATATAGATTGTGAGGTCAGTATTTCAAAATTTGTTTATAAACACGCTATTATCAAGTCATACCCAACGCTTCATAAACCCTCAAAAATTGTGTGGCCATGTGCCTAAACACATGTCACTCCCACACTCGACGTGGATAAAGAACATTTAGGGGCCAGTTCTCAAGAAACGCAGCACCTTTATTTTTATTTACAGAGTTGAGGATGCACCTGAAAGTCCCCTGTGGCTCTGTGTCCTTGACCTTCCACATAAGAGTCCGTTCATTCAATAGGTGGTCCACATACCACAAAATACATGTCTGTGTGCACCAAAATTACGACACGGTCTGTCCGTGTACTGCTGAGTCAGTTGTCATTTAAGTGTTTCCATGCTATGAAACTCGTATTTTTCTCTTCCTTTTCTGTCATCTTCAAACTTCTCGCTTTAAAAATGTACAGCTATATGTACTCTCACATATTCCCCATATTTTATCCCACAAATTCAGAAATAATTACGTTCAAGAAAATTGTCACAAATATGTTTCCACAGGACAAAAGTTAAGATTTAGTAAGCATTTTGTAGTAAAAAACCAATAGCTAGGCTGAAAATACTTTTTTGAGGAAGAAATATTCAGTTAATTGAAAAGATGAAATGTCCATTTTAGATCAATAGGAGTTCCTTTAAATATTATATTTTTCATAATGACAAATTTTGAAAACAATTGCTTTAATTTTGAAAATTCTACCATCAGCATCTAAGATGATTTCCAAGGCTACTCTACTAAGATTATTTCCTGAGGCTAACTAAAATAACCTTTCAGAGTCCAATGTTAGGTTTAGGTGAAGGAACTTACTACTTTTCTATAGCATTTTCTTATGTTTGGAGTGGAAGGCAGAGGAACAGATTATTGAAGGCTGGGGTTCTACTACAAACACTCCGATCTTACACACATACACAAAGAATATTTGTCTTATTTTATGATTGGGAAATCAGTGACCTAGCGACAGAGTGGCTTGTGCAGGCATCTGGGATGACGGGCCCGAAAGCCAGCCAGATGCTCCCGGTTCTCGCCCAGGGCGGTCCCGCCGGAAAGCCGACTGCCAGGCTGTGAGCTGGAAGAGCTGAGCCCTTTCCATTGTTGAAATGGATCTGAAATCCAGGATGTTTCCTTTGGACAACTGAATCTCAAGATTTAAGCTATATGAAATTCCTTCAATTTATTTGTATAAAATATTATTCACTAACAAATGATTTACTAAAATACATCTTTCTCGGTATTTACCACGCAATGACAGAATGACAAGAGCAAGTATGATAGCGATGGAAGGTTCCTGATATTTAATGCTGAGAGTAGCAATATTCCTAAGTATTCATTTAACTGTCAGAGTTGTTTCTGTGGTAAATTCTTAAGAGATTACTAATAAAAAATTTATGTCTCATCAAGGTTAAAAATTCAACTATAGATTCATTATCAACATTTTAAAGACCATTTCTAAACATTTATAAAGCAAGGTGTTTGAAAATATACCTGGGTAATTTTCAATGTTACTTACAATTTTTACAAAACTGTAAATAAACTTTCTGTCTACATATTTAAAAATTCATTACTTGTTTGATTTAAAAAATACCCAATTTTTTTGGACTGGTCAGAGAATGAACAAAATTTCACCAAAACAAAACGAAACACCTTCAGAACAGACAGGTGTAAATATGATCACCAAAAGCAATAAAGCTATGGTTTAAGGTTCAATGTTTTAACACTTAAAATATTTGAATTGTATAAAATCAATTATTCACCTTATATATTTTGTTTTTAATACATTCATTAGTTTCATGTTATAGTTTATTTTTGTAATGTCTATTGAGAAGAATTTCATAGGCTAGACTTAACTATTAGTAATGGTTTTGAAATGCTATTAATTCTAGCAAAGCCAAAGAAACAGATCAGAACTGAAACAAGTAGTACAAGTGATTAATGAAGAAGCAAAAATTTTTATTTTCAAAGTTAAAGATCACAGTAGGACCTCTTTGGAATCTTTTTTTGTGTGTGTGTGTGTGTGTGACAGAAACAGAGAGGGACAGACAGATAGGAAGGGAGATGAGAAGCCATCAATTCTTTGTTGTGGCTCCTTAGTTGTTCATTGACTGCTTTCTCATATGTACCTTGATTGGGGGGATACAGCAGAGTGAGTGACCCCTTGCTCAAGCCAGCAACCTTTGGGCTCAAGTCGACAACCATGGGATCATGCCTATGATCCTATGCTTCAACTGGTGAGCTCGCACTCAAGCCGGATTAGCCTGCGCTCAATCCAGCGACCCCGAGGTTTTGAACTTGGGTCCTTTGTGTTCCAGTCTGTGCCACTGCCTGGTCAGGCTCGGCATCCTTTTTTTAAAAAAATTAATTAATTTATTTTTTACAGAGACAGTCAGAGAGAGGGATAGACAGGGACAGACAGACAGGAACGGAGAGAGATGAGAAGCCTCAATCATTAGTTTTTTGCTGCGCGTTGTAATACCTTAGTTGTTCATTGATTGCTTTCTCATATGTGCCTTGACCGCAGGCCTTCAGCAGACTGAGTAACCCCTTGCTCAAGCCAGCGACCTTGGGTCCAAGCTGGTGAGCTTTTTTGCTTAAACCAGATGAGCCCGCGCTCAAGCTGGCGACCTTGGGGTCTCGAACCTGGGTCCTCTGCATCCCAGTCCAACGCTCTATCCACTGTGCCACCACCTGGTCAGGCTCGAAATCCTTTTTTAATGAGTGCTTTAGAGTCAGGGTCCTGTCCACAGGCTCTCTGCAATGATTTACGGCCTCTAGAATTACTTAATATACTGATTTTCAAAAGTATAGGTGGAAAATAATTTGAACAAAAATATATTCAAAATTATATGATCACTAGAGATGGTGATCATTTAAAAAAAAGTAAAAAAAAGAGGGGGGAAGGGGGAAAATAGTAGTACAAAAAGGAACAAGATGAATTATAATCATCCTATTTTTTTTTTAGGGTCTTTCTTAGGATGTTCTTACTTGAGAATATTGTATTTAAGAATAAACAGCGCCTGACCAGGTGGTGGCACAGTGGATAGAGTGTCGGACTAGGATGCAGAGGACCCAGGTTCAAGACTCCGAGGTCGCCAACTTGAGCAAGGGCTCATCTGGTTTAAGCAAAAGCTCACCAGCTTGGACCCAAGGTCGCTGGCTTGAGCAAGGGGTTACTTGGTCTGCTGAAGGCCCGCGGTCAAGGCATATATGAGAAAACAACCAATGAACAACTAAGGTGTCGTAATGTGCAATGAGAAACTAATGATTGAGGCTTCTCATCTCTCCATTCCTGTCTGTCTGTCCCTGTTTATTCCTCTCTCTGACTCCGTCTCCATAAAAAAATAAAAAAAAAAGAATAAACAGCAATAGCAATAAATTTAGCTGTTCTGGGATAAATACTTTAATCAGCCATTGTTTCTAGGTATGCACAAAAATGACAGACAATAAACCTGGTTCTGCTCTCTAGTGAAGGTTCACACAGGTAACTGCAAGTTGATTAGAAAGCAAAGACCTGCCCGTCCTGGTATATAAGCCATTGGCTGAAGAACAGATTGAAACAGAAGAGAAACTTTTAGGTCAAGGTGACAGCTGGACACACACATTTACCCTCTCTCCTTTCCCAGGTCCCATTGCGACTATAGGACTTACAAGAGACTAAGACTGTAGCACAGATGAGAAAGGGGGGGTGGCGGAAGTCAACCCAGAGTTTGAAGTTTCTTTGAAGATAGTAAACAAAAATATTGGAGAAAATGACATTTATGGCACCAAGTTATAAATAAACTTTACTTAAAACCATCTTTGTCAAAGTTTTATTTATTCTTTTTTTTTTTAGAGAGGAAAGAGAGAGGGAGAGAGAGAAACAGAGAGAGAGAAGGGGGAGGAGCAGGAAGCATCAACTCCCATATGTGCCTTGACCAGGCAAGCCCAGGGTTTCGAACCGGCGACCTCAGCATTTCCAGGTCGACGCTTTATCAACTGCGCCACCACAGGTCAGGCCCATCAAAGTTTTAATACTGGAACAAAAGTCAAATGTACCTAAATGAGACATGAAGCAAATCTTGGTTAACTACTAATTTTGTCCTATGGCATTACTACTTAAGTTTCAAATGGAAATTTATTTATTTTTTTAAAAAAGAGACAGAGAGAAGAAAGGAAAGAGAGGGAAGGGGGAAGGGAAGCATTCATTTGTTCCACTCAGTTTTGCATTCATTGGTTGCTTCCCGTGTGTGCCCTGACTGGGGATCAAATCTACAAATTTGTTGTTATGGGAAAATGCACTCTTCACTGACTGAGCTAACCGGCCAGGGCCATATTAGTCTTACAGTACAAATCATCATATTACTTAAAGGATTGTCACAGAAAAATAATATAATGGTTTAAGCAAAAGTTTTAAGATATATCAATGACCAAATTTCAAAAAAAAATGCGATAATCAAAATATATAACTGTCCTATCAAGCTTTTACACTTTCAGTCATCACTGTCCGAGTTAATTAGTTTTAGCTTCTTCATAGTCCTCCATCTGTCTTTTAACATGACGCTTGTTCGATTGTTGAATTTATAATGTAATAGTATTTTAGTCCAGTTTCCCTCTCCATATTTTCTCACGCCACATCTCAGATTCTTGTCTTCTTCCCAAAGCCATGCCTTTAGATAAAAAAAGAAATTATTCACAAAAACTCATTATGTTCTTTAATGAGGTATAATAGACAAATAACATACCAATTTCAGCTGTACAAGATTCAATATTTGTATATATTGTGAAGTGATCACCAGAATAAGCCTAGTTAACATCTATCAAAAGTAGATAAAAAGTAGAAGTTAGTCATAGAAACTTTTTTTTTTTAAGTGAGAGGAGGGGAGATAGAGACTCCTGCAAGCATACTGACCAGGATCCACCTGGCAACCCCGTCTGGGGCCAATGCTCAAATCAACTGAGCTATTTTTAGCACCTGAAGATGATGTGTGGACCAACCAAGCTATCCTCAGTGCCCAGGGCTGATGCTGGAACCAACCGAGCCACTAGCTGTAAGAGGGAAAGAGGGAAAGAAGGGGGAGAGGGAGGAGTAGAGAAGAAGATGGTGGCTTCTCATGTGCACTCTGATTGGGAATCGAACCCAGGATGTCCATACTCCGGGCCAATGCTCTATCCACTGAGACAACTGGCCAGGGCCACAGAAACAATTCTTTAAAGAACATACCATAAATAGAATCTCTTTAAACTAGTGATTTTAGAGAGAGAGGAAGGAGGAGAGAGAGGAAGGGGGAGAGAGAGAGGGAGGAAGGGGGAGGGAGAGAGGGAGAGAGAGAGAGAGGGAGAGAGGGAGAGAGAGAGAGAGAGAGAGAGAGAGGGGGAGAGAGAGAGATATAGAGAGAAATAGCCATTTGTTGTTCCACTTCTTTATGCATTCACTGGTTGATTCTAGTATGTGACCTGACAGGGTATCAAACCTGTAACCTTGGTGTATTGAGATGACACTAACCAACTGAGCTAACCAGCTGGGGCTAATAACTATACTCTTTAAGTTTTAAAATTGTACACCTGAAACCTATTAACTTTATTAACCAATTTCACTCCAATAAATTCAATAAAAGAGAAAAAAAAAGTTTAGAGGCTAACTCCTTGCCAGTTCAATCCCTGGTCAGGGAACATATAGGACAGCTCTCTACCTACCTCTCTCTAATTAAAAAAATAAATATTAGAGGCTAACTCCTACTTTCTGTATGTGGAGCTGAATGAGTGATACAACTGGCTCACCAGCACCAGATCAGAAAGAAAACATGGGCAAGAAAATTTCATGAGTCTACTCTTTTTAAAACTCTTCATGTCATTTTATACATTTATATTACTGTACTATAGTTTATTCATAATGACACATAGTTAAGAAAGAATTTAAGATGAAATATTTTAGCACATAAAAAAAACCTCTGTCCTTTATGCTAAGCCAGTGGTTCTCAAAGTGTGCCCCCTATGGTATTCCAGAGAAATATGTGCCTGTTGGGGACCAAAAAACCAACAGGGTTTTTGGAGTTTAGATTTTTGGGGGACAGAGGTATGGGGAATTGGCTGTAAACTGACAGTCTGCCCAACCCCCCACCTCACTTGCCTGATTAAGTTACAAAATGCTCTTAAGCTGTGGTGCTGGATTGTTTACACTACCCCCCATGTTCCCTGAAAGACTGGAGGCAAATTTCTTCTATCCTTTGTTTAGTGTAAAGTTAAGATGATATGTATGGTGGGGGTTTTCTGCACTCAACACAATTAAGAGTAAAAAGAGGAATTCTTCAACGTACAGTGGTACCTTGAAATACAAATTTAATTCATTCTGTAACTGAGCTCATAAGTCAGTCAACTTGTATTTCAAACTGCCGATACTAGATCTGTGCGCCAACACACCAACTAATGGCAGCTTCCCGAATCATGGCTCATATCTCGAAATTTTGCCTGGATCTCGAACAAAAATACAGACCGAGTCACGGCTGGTATCTTAAAAAGTCATATGTTGGTCTGTTCGTATCTCAAGGTACCACTATATTGACAAGGAAATGAGAGTTTGCCTTTCAAATATATGCCCAACATTGAAGAAATTGCTAGGACACATCAGGCTCATGTTTCTTATAAACACAAGAATGAAAAAACACATTCGCACCAGACCTACCTGCCGAATTTACTAAATCTTACTAAGAATGTATCTATCTATCTATCTATCTATCTATCTATCAATCTATCTATATATAGATAGATATATATAAAGATAACTTTTTGTCGTTTTTTATTTTTTAACCCCACTTTTATATGAATTCTAAAAAGCATAACGCAAAAAATGTAATATAAAAATGTTTTTTAATGTCAGAATCAATTTAATTTTGTCGTATTTATTTCGTTTAATTACCATAAAAGCACACTTGGACTTTATATTTTTTTCTTTAATATTTGACTTAATTATTATAACATATTTTTCAGAAATTTGTATATAGTGTGCCTACAATTATTTGTAGGATTTTAAATGCGCCTTGACTTCAAAAAGTTTGAGAACCACTGTGCTAAGCTATTCTCTTTTGTCTGTTTTTCTTGAAAAATTAAAAAAGAAAATCAATAAAAAAAATCCTAACAATCTTAGCCATACCCATTTACCTCCCAAAATACGAAGAGCACACAGCAAATTAAAATGCATCACTTTCTTTCCTACCTAAAAACTTTATCTGATAAACTGTACACATTTGCTTTTTAAAAAATTTTTATTAAATTTATTGGGATGACATTGGCTAATAAAATTATACAGCAGTTTCACAAGTGTACAATTCTATAGTACATCATCTGTATACTGTATTGTGTGTTCACTACTCAAAGTCAAGTCCCCTTCTGTCACCATATACTTGACCGCTTACCATTTACTACTCCCCCACTCCCTTTTCCCTTCTGGGAGTCACCATACTGTTGTCTGTTTCTGAGTTTTTGTTTGTTTTGCTTACTCATTTGTTGCTTTCAGTTTTTATCCCACATATGAGTGAAATAATATGGTTCTTAACTTTTCCTGTCTGACTTATTTTGCTTAGCAGGATATTCTGAAGATCCATCCATGTTGTCACAAATGGCAGTATTTCATCTATTTTTACGACTGAGTAGTATTTCATTGTATATGTATGTACCACATCTTAATCCAATTATCTGTTGAAGGAAAAGTCAGTTGTTTCCATGTCTTGGCCACTGTGAATAATGCTGCAATGAACATATGTCTTTATGAATAAAAATTCTGAGTTTTTGGGTAGATACCCAGAAGATGGATTGTTGGTTCATATGCTAGCTCTACTCTTAATTTTTTTGAGTAACTGCCATACTGTTTTCCACAGTGAGTATATCAATTTACATTCCCACCAGCAATGAATGAGGGTTCCTTTTCTGCAACCTAACACTTGTTATTTCTTGTTTTGTCTATAACAGCCATACTAACAGTGTGAAGTGGCATCTCACTGTCATTTTGATTGAATTTCCCTAACAGCTAGTGAAGTTCTTCATCTTTTTATGAATCTGTTGGCCATTAGTATGTCTCCTTGGGAGAAATGTCTATTCAGGTACTCTGTCCATTTTTAATTGGATTAGTTTTTTTGTTGAGTTATATGAGTTCTTTATATATTTTGGGTATTAACCCCTTATCAGAGGTATTGTTTGCAAACATTTTCCATTCAGTTGTTTGCCTTTTTGTTAATGGTTTATTTGGCAGTGCAGAAGCTTTTTAGTGTGATATAGTCCCATTCATTTATACTGCTCACAAAAATTAGGGGATATTTAAAAATGAATATGAAGCGATAAAATATCCCCTACTTTTTGTGAGCAGAATTAGGGGATATTTCAAAATAAATATGAAGCGATATAATATCCCCTACTTTTTGTGAGTAGTGTATTTTTGTTTTGCTTCCCTTGCCACTGGGTCAAATTCATAAAAATCATTAAGACCAAGATCTGTAAGTTTAGTACCTATGTTTTCTTTTATGTATTTTTTTTGTTTTAGGTCTTATATTTAGGTTTTTGACCCATGTTGAGTTAATTTTTGTGTATGGTGGCAAACAGCAGTCTAGTTTCATTCTTTGTATGTGGCTTTCCAATTTCCCAGCACCATTTATTGAAGAAGTTTCTCTTTTCTCCATTCAATATTTTGCCTCCTTTGTTGAAAATTATTTGTCCATATATGTGCTTTAATTTCTGGGACTTCAATTCTCTTCTCATGTTCTCTGTCTGTGCCATGGCTGTAGGACGGGGGATGAGGGGGGAGAGAGAGAGGAGAGGAAAAGGAAGGGTAGAGAAGCAGATGGGTGCTTCTCCTGTGTGCCCAACCGGAATCAAACCTGGGACACCCACATGCCAGGCCGATTCTCTACCACTGAGCCAACCGGCCAGGGCCTCTAGAACCATTTTGTTGAGTATTTTAATCTTAAGTGGATGTTGTATCTTGTCAAATGCTTTTTCTACATCAACTGATATGATCATATAATTTTTATTATTTATTTTGTTATTGTGGTATATCACATTAATCAATTTTTGTATGTTGGACCATTCTTGTGGCTTTGGAATGAACTCCACAATTGTGATGTATTATTTTTTTTAATGTATTATTGTACTTGATTTGCTAGTATTTTAGGAGTGTTGCATTTGTATTCATCAGACATATTGGTTTGTAATTTTATTACTTTGTATTATTCTTTCCAGGTTTTGTTATCAGGGTAATGTTGGCCTCATAAAATGAGGTAGAAAGTATTGCCTCTTTTCAATTTTTTGGAATAGTTTGAGAAGATAGGTATTAAATCTTTTTTGAATGTTTGATAGAATTCACTAGTGAAGCCATCTGGTCCTGGACTTTTACTTTTTGATGATTGTTTCAATCTTCTTAGTGTTGATCAATCTATTTAGATTTTCCAGTGCTCATAGTAATTCCCATTAGATACAATTTATGGAAAAAAGTCCTTGTTGAAATGCATTTACTTTTCTTCTTGAATAAATTTACAAAAGGCAGGCTTTTTAAATCATGATAAGGTAAGCAGAAATACCTTTGTTTAACAGGCAAATAAAGCAAGTAGAAACCATCTAATCAGGCACAGATTAGTGTAGTAAAATTTTTTAACACAAAATTTTCAATACAAAGTTAGACAAAATCTGTTATTCATCTGAAACAAGCTGTCCCACCAAAAAGATGAAAATATATCTAGACACCACTGATAGCCACAGAATTTTGTTTTTGGCATAGTAAACAGTGACAGACAATATCCCCTATATTCTATTCTGTAAATTATGTAGTTGCCTGGTCTCTGGTGGTACAGTGGATAAAGGGACGACTTGGAATGCTGAGGTTACTGGTTCAAAACCCCGGGCTTGCCTGGTCAAGTCACATATAAGAAACAACTACTATGAGTTGATGCTTCCTGTTCCTCCCCGGCTCCCCCACTTTTTATCTTTCTCTCTCTTCTCTTTAGGACTCAAATATATCCATAAATTAGTCCATTTTGAATTGTTGCCAGAAGAACAACAGGAGAAGATCAATTAAAAGCATGAGGCAGAGATTTCTAGTTTTTGGAGCAGTTATGTAAAGAGCTTGGAAATATCAGTCTAGTCCTCAGAAAAAGAAAAAAGAAATTGAATAAAGTTAACAACTCTTCTTAGATCTATCAGAGAATTAATGTCACAAGGCAACGTGCTGCCCTGAAAACTAGGGACAGAAGCGTGGACACAGAAAATCAGAGCTGGCTGGGCACAGGGTAGCTAGTACTGGGGAAACATTCACTGTGGTGGACGAGCTGATGGAGGCTCACTGTGGACAAGCGTAAATCAAAAAATTCCAGGGTCCCACTCTTAGTGGAGCCAACAAAGTTTTGTGAGTTTCATCCCCACCAAGGTAAAGATGGGAGGAAGACCTCCTCCTGCTCTTGCAGGGGAGGGAAAGATTAGCCAGTATGAGATACACCCAGGGCATTCAGTTCCCAAGAACAAAAGCTTGCCCTCAAGAGAAGCTGCTTTTGCCTAACTGACCCATGGAAACACCCAACTCCAATCCTCTCTAGCCTTCCATGTAGGAAAAGAAAAATACCCAATGTCAGCCCCCCTGCCTTCCTGTTTCTCCCAAGAGGGGGAAATAAAAGCTGAGAAGTGCATGTGACACAGGTTCACTGAGAGAATGAGACAACCACAGAACTACAAATGCTTCTTTTCCTCTCCCCCATATTCCCACCACATTATTTGGGCTCCTGTACAACAGTTGCCTCAGCTGAAAGAGCGGCCTCACACCATCACTAAGGAGTCTCTAGGGAAACCCAAAGACAACAAGAGAGACAAAAACAAGGAAATTTTAGCCCCTGACACCTAAAGCTTCAGCAAACAATAAATAAAGCAAAATTCTTCATCAGAAAAACATAAAATCTCACACTAAAGGCCAATTTACTTCAGTGTCTTTTATCCGATATATCATGTTCAACTGTCAACAACAAAAAAAATGAGTACCCTGGATAGTGGCACAGTGAACAAAGTGTTGGCCTAGAGCACTGAGGTTGCTGGTTAGAGCCTGGGGTTACAGGCTTGAGTCCTAAGGTCTCCGGTTTGAGCCACAGTCAGGGCACATATGAGAAACAATCAATGGCACAACTAAGGTTAGCAACAAGTTGATGCTTCTCTCTCTTTCTCCCTCCCTTCTTCTATCTCAAAAAACAAAAATGATAAGAAGCTCTAAAAGGTGAAAAACACAATCTGAAGAGAAAAAGCATCAGGTTCAGATTTTGACATTATCAGAGTGGGAATTTAAAATAACTGATCAAGATGCCAAGGTGCTAGTGGACAACGTAAAACCAGATGGATAAATGCAAGCAGAGATATAAACCCTAAGAGAGACTCAAAGGGAACCACACTAGGAATCAACACTATGGTAACAAAATTTAAGAATGACACTGATATGCTCATCAGCAGACTGCACATGGATGAAGAATCTATGAGTTTGGAAATATAGTATATTAACAGAAACTTCCCAAATTGAAAAGTGAAGAACAAAAAGAAGCAAGAATAGCCAAAAACCGGGGAACAATTACAAAAGGTGTTACATACACATAATGGGGCACCAGAAAAAGAGAAAAGGCATAGAATAAAGATTTAAAGTAAAAATGGCTGAGGATTTCCCAAAAGTACTGACAGACACCAAAACAGATTCAGGATGATCAGAGAACACAAAATTGGATAAATACCCCAAAAATCTAAACCTTGGCACATCTTTTCACAGTGCAAAAAAATCAAAGACAAAGATACAGAAAACTATTGGTGACTTAAGGTCAGCATTTCCCCATTCTCTCTTGGGAATTCACCCAATAGCAAAAACAAAACAAAAAAATCCTAAAATCTAATAAAATCAGAAGACCTGAACTATGATTTAGGTGAAAGGGATACAAGAGTGAAAACTGACAAAAGGAAAGTGCAGAAACAAGGCATGGCCACCTGCTTACAGACTTCAGAGAGCCTGTGGCGTCCACTGTTCCAAAGTAAGAAACACAGCCCGAGTGCACACCCTACCTCTGTGGTCTGCAACAGCAAAAGCCTCCCTCAACCTGCAACAGCTCTAAAAACAGTAGTGATAAAACATGGACGGACCCAGAGATTATTATGCTAAGTGAAATAAACCAGGCAGAGAAAGAAAATATTATGTGATCTCACTTATATGTGGAATCTAATGAACAAAGTGAACTGAGGAACAGAATAGAGGCAGAGGCGGGGTCACAGGGACCAGAGGGACAGCTGTCAGAGGGAAGGGGGATGAGGAGATGGGATCAGAGAAGGTGAAAGGAGTAGTGAAATTATATACACATAACACATAGATACAGATAACAGGACAGCAAATCCCAGAGGGAAAGGGAAAGGGGGTAAAGGGGGTTTAATGGGGGACACGTGGGTGGGGGGAGAGGCTGTTATATTGAGTGGGACACTTGAATCCATGTTAACACAATAAATTAAAATTAATAATAAAAAAACTAAATAAGGAATCACAGATATAAGTAGTATGTGCAGGAAGTGAAGCAAATGTAGCTTTTGCTTGCTATGCTCATGGCGGGAGGAGGCAAGGCCAAAATAAATTTGAGTTAGAGGAGATATTCCCAGTGGCCTGGAACTTGACCCTAGCTCTAACGTCTCAATATGAACCATTTACAAAAAGCTTATCAAGAAAAAAAAGAATCAGCTTTAATACAGCAGAGTAAGAAGAAGGTGTAGGATCATTTTCCACTTCCAGCCATGACAGAACAAAGACCAGACTTAGTCACCTGTAGTGAACAACTAGAAAACCAAACAAATACAGGACACCATGGTGTCAGACACTGGACAGATGGCACAGGCTAAAATCACTGCGGGGGAAATAAATAAAGTGAGCCTTCAAACTGACCATCTGAACTTTCTGAACAGAAAAATCCACATCATGTGGGACCTTCATTTTTTTTAAAGTACAGAAGAACCTATTTAAATTGAACCTCTATCAGAAAAATATAATATAAAAGGATATATATATGGATTTAAGTCTCACCTTACACCTGATGAACTGACTCTATCATAGTATCACAATACTTTAAAAATAAAATGTCATTCTCAATAGCCAACTCAAGACTATTTTTACATTGTGGGTGAACTATTTTCTTGAAATTAAGAACAGACAAACTGATCAATTAATCAAAGATGGCAAAATCAAAGTTAGCCAAGAAGAAACATTTTATATTCAAGGTTTCTTAGGGTTAAAAAGAAACAATGTGAAATAATCGCAATTATTCAAGTTACGACTTTACTTCCAGTTCAGTATTATTTAAAAATAATAAACAAATACCTGCTTTTTTCTAGATCGATGATTTTTAGACGTTTCTGGCTGATCCTCTAAAACATGCGTTCTCTTGCTTCCAGTGGCTGATCTGTTCCCCTTTGTCTTTCTTCTACCTACAAGTAGAAGTACTGCCATCAAAAAATGTTTTGTGTTAAAAGAAAAAGAAAAATTTTTTTTTTCTTTTTCTTTTTTTTGGATTTTTCTGAAACTGGAAACCGGGAGGCAGTCAGACAGACTCCCGCATGCGACCGACAGGGATCCACCCGGCACGCCCACCAGGGGGCGATGCTCTGCCCATCTGGGGCGTTGCTCTGTTGCAACCAGAACCATTCTAGCGCCTGAGGCAGAGGCCATGGAGCCATCCTCAGTGCCTGGGCCAACTTTGCTCCAATGGAGCCTTGGATGCAGGAGGGGAAGAGAGAGACAGAGAGGAAGGAGAGGGGGAGGGTGGAGAAGCAGATGGGCACTTCTCCTGTGTGCCCTGGCCAGGAATCGAACCCGGAACTCCTGCACGCCAGGCTAACGCTCTACCACTGAGCCAATCGGCCAGGGCCAAAGAGAAATGTATTTTTAAAGGTTATTTTTTTAACCATGAAATTCTTATTTATTGTTTTTAGCTATTTTGAGAATCTTTTTTTAAAATTTTTTAAAATTAATTATTTTATTTATTCATTTAGAGAGAAGAGACAGAGAGAGAGAGAGAGAGAGAGAGAGAGAGAAGGGGGGGAGGAGTAGAAAGCATCAACTCCCATATGTGCCTTGACTAGGGAAGCCCAGGGTTTTGAACCGGCAACCTCAGCGTCCCAAGTCAACGCTTTAACCACTGTGCCACGGCAGGTCAGGCCTTTTTTTTTTTTTTTTTTTTACAGAGTCAGAGAGAGGGATAGACAGGAACGGAGAGAGATGAGAAGCATCAATCACCAGGTTTATTTTTGCGACATCTTAGTTGTTCATTGATTGCCTTCTCAAATGTGCCTTGACCGTGGGGCTACAGCAGACTGAGTAACCCCTTGATCGAGCCAGCGACCTTGGGTCCAAGCTGGTGAGCTCTGCTCAAACCAGATGAGCCCGTGCTCAAGCTGGCGACCTCGGGGTCTCGAACCTGGGTCCTCCGCATCCCAGTCTGACGCTCTATCCACTGCACCACCGCCTGGTCAGGCATTGTTTTTAGCTATTTTAAAGAAGAATTCTATGATGTATTTTACGTTTTTCCCCTTTGAATCGTGAAATAGCAGAGTACAGTGCAAAGATCAGCACTGGGAAATCAGAGGGTATGTTTTGAATCTTGATTCTTTTATACATCTTTAAATAAGTTATCTCACCTCCCAGAACCTGCCTTTTCATCATCTGTTACAAGGAGAAATAACATTTGTCTAACAGGTAATAACAAGTGTCGGAGAGGCTGTGGAGAAAAGGAACCCTCATTCATTGCTATCAATGAATGCAAATCAGTACAACCACTATGGGAAGAAACTAGGGTGGGTCCTTTAAAAATTAAGAATAGCACTACCATATGACCCAGCAATCCCTCTTCTGGGCATCTACTCAAAAAATTTGAAAACATTGGTATGTAAAGACACATGCACACCTATGTTCATTGAAGCATTATTCACAGTGGTGAAGACATGAAAAATGGAAACAACCAAAGTGTCCCTCAATGGAAAACTAAATAAAGAAGAGGTGGTACATATATACAGTAGAATACTACTCAGCCATAAGAAACGATGACATAGTGACATTTATGATGACATGGATGGACCTTGAGAACATTATACTGAGTGAAATCAGTAAATCAGAAAAAGCTAAGAACTGTATGATTTCACACATAGGTGGCATATAAAACTGAGACTCATGGACATAAATAAAAGTGAAGCGGTTACCAGGGGGAGGGGATCATGGGAAAGGGGGAAGAGGACTTGAGTGAATGGGGAGGGCATCTGGGAGGGGTTGGGAGGAAGGGTGTAAAGAGGGCCAAATACATGGTGAGGGAAAATGAGTTGACTTTGGGTGATGGGCATACAACAGTGGTCCCCAACCTTTTTTGGGCCACGGATCAGTTTAATGTCAGAAAATATTTTCACAGACCGGCCTTTAGGGTGGGACAGATAAATGTATCACGTGACCGAGACAAGCGTCAAGAGTGAGACTTAGACGAATGTAACAGAGGGAATCTGGTTATTTTTTAAAAATGAAACATTGTTCAGACTTAAATATAAATAAAACGGAAATAATGTAAGTAATTTATTCTTTCTCTGCGGACCGGTACCAAATGGCCCATAGACCGGTACCAGTCCACGGCCCGGGGGTGGGAATCACTGGTATACAACATAATCGACAGTTCAAATACTATAGAAATGTTTACCTGAAACCTATCTACTCTTATTGATCAATGTCACCCTGTTAAATTTAATTTTCTATAAATATCTGTCCTTTAAATTGTCTATTTAGTGTTATATTTTTGTGATTTTTAATTTAAAAATGGCCCTAATGTATTGTGGAAATGCTGTCCAGAGTTCCTAAGTGTAAGACGTGTTCCTTACAGAGAAAGCATGTTAGATGTGCTCCGTTCAGGCAGGAGTTACAGTGCTGCTGGCCATGGGTTCAATGTTAATGAACAGACAATACATATTAAATAAGATGTTTTCAAGCAGAAACACATAAAACAAGGCTATATATTGATCAAGTGACAAAAATGTTGCGACTAGAGGCTCCAAGAGACCCAACTGTGTGTTCCCTGTAATGTTTCCGTATCTAATTCAGTGTTCAGAGACTTTACAGACCATAACTACCGTGCATAGCATGATTCAACTGTATTTGTTTTAGATGAAGTTAAGGCAGAAAAGGAGTGTCTGACCACAGTGAAAGCAGTCAGAACAGCTAGCTAACTCAGCCACCACCTCTAACTAACTGTGAAGTCAAGGCATCTAATCTCTTCGTCTTCCATTTTCTGAAGCACGTGTTTGTGTGTTGTAATGATGAAGTCAAGCATTCTCTTGCTTTAGAAAACATGTCAACTTATCACTTCTAAAACTAATAAAAGTACTCACTTTCAAGAGTTTTTGCTCTTTCTTCTTTTTTATTAAGATCTTGGTGTTGGCAGCCATACTGTGACTTAGATGAGAAGAGATTCCTGTGAGACCTAATGAAACATCAAAACTTGTGACTGGCCCTGCAGACTAGAAAAGCTACGGCAAAGGCAGGTGCTCTACCCGTTCTTAGACATTCTCCTACTTTGTCCTGCCTCCTTGGGTGCTCACCTTGCTTTGTGTCCCACCCTAACCCGTGGCCTCTTAAAACTTTTGTTATCAGACTTCCCTTTTTCCCATCACTTATTTTCTCCATCTCATCTATTCAGAAATCAAGATCCTTTTGGCCTTCCCATTAGATAGATCAAGAAAAAAATATCCCTAGACCTCTGGCTGATAAGTTCATTTTCCCAAAGAGAAATTTCAAAATTCCTTTACACACAATGCAGATATCACGGATGATCTTTATAAGTTCCATAAAGAGCTTTTTTTCAAAAGGTAAAGCTGTTTGAAAACAGGATGTGGCAGAATTTTTTGGCAACCCTGCAAAATTACTATTATTCCAATTTTATAAAGGAGCAAAACAAAGAAAAAAGTAGTTCAGTTAGGCTTAGGCAACTATTTTATCATCACCTAAATCCATACTTTCACCCCTGTAAGTGCTCTATGCAACCTGCTAATCCTTTTCGTTCCTCTCAAAACTGCTGTGCCCTTTGAGCGCCATTCTCAGCCTCTTCACCACGTGTGGCTCTCCTCTCTTCTGTGGCCTTCTCAAGTAGAGACTGACTTCATCTTCCATCTTCCATGAATAGGGTCCCAGAGGGGGTCTCTATACTTTTCATTTCCTAATGAACACCACTTTCAGGATCCTGTTTCCATAGAAACCTTAGCCCTTGAGGACTCGAGTCACTGAGGTGTACCAGCACCTCTATTTAGTCCATCACAACCTTCCAAGCACTTCCTGTTGTCCACTGACCTCTCTCTACCCCCAGCTGCTGCTTTATCATGAGTTACTCAGCATTCCCACAGATAACCCATATACCACCCTGGCCTCTCCATCTCTCATTTCCAGTGAGCTCTTCTCACCACGTCAACCACCCCACATGTGGTTCCACTCAGCATCCCGACTGTTCTAACTCTGAAATTACTCATGCTGACTTTCAACTCTCTGGACATGTAAAATTATCTGTTGTAGCATTTCTAGTAAGCTATATATAGTTTTCCAAGTAATTTCTTAAGTCAGAATTTGGGACATTTTTCAGAAATGTAAGCTGCACCCACTCTGGCCCCAGCAGCATAATCTTGTTTCTATGGCAGAATAAGAATTTATAAACACCCGTGCTTTCAGCTTCAGTCCTCCCTCCGCGTGCATTCCAGCAATGGCCGTGTAGAAACAACGTGAACAACCAGGCTCCCAGAGGCAGGTCTTCACACTTTGGAATTTCAGGACATGTCAGGGCCTTGAGTACTGTGGTAAGTAGGACCTGGCAATATTCTTTAACCATACTATTTTTGTGGTAGTTACTGTGCCCTAGCTAGGTCTTCATGAACTGCTTAAAAGACATTAAAAACAGTAAAGAAAAATGTCAATTCACCTTACCTCATTAACGATAGTGTACACTGTGAGGATTCAGTTACTGTGGATGGTCTGTCATTAACACTTTTAAAAGAGGAAAAAAATTATTAGAATGTAATAAAAAGAACCATTTCATAAGAATAGTACTTTCCACACAGTCAATTTATTAAAAATTTCAATTCCTAAAAAATATATTTGGGTCCTGGTTGGTTGGCTCAGTGGTAGAGCGTCAGCCCGGCATGTGAAGTTCCAGGTTCAATTCTCGGCCAGGACACACAGGAGAAGTGCCCATCTGCTTCTCCACCCTTACCTCTCTCCTTTCTGTCTATTTCTCTCTTCCTCTCCTGCAGCCAAGGCTCCATTGGAGCAAAGTTGGCCCGGGAACTGAGGATGGCTCCATGGCCTCCACCTCAGGTGCTAGAATGGCTCCAGTTGCAGTGGAGCAACGCCCCAGAGAGGCTGAGCATCGCCCCCTGGTGGGCATGCCAGGTGGATCCTGATGGAGCGCATGCGGGAGTCTGTCTGTCTGCCTCCCCCTGCTCCTCACTTTGGAAAAATACAAAAAAAAAAAAAATCTTTGGGAAAGAAACTCTGGCAAGATTAGGACATATATTGACCATTGCAACATGGCAAATTTTTGTCAGAAACACTTAGTAGAGGATAGTAAATCAAGCTTCCCAAACACAATTAAGCAGAATCAATGCTGTAATCAAGTGTTCATAATGTCAGTCTTTCAAAAACTCTCCCATGGATCTTTATTCCTACTCAAGTTTAATTTCTTGTCCTCTCTACCAGTCTTGAACAAACTTTTTACAAATCCCTCTCCTTTGCGGTAGTTAAAACAAGCTTCCACAAACACAGCATGACCATTCACACCAACACAGCTGCACTGAAGCGCTCTCTCCTGAAACGCCACTTCCTCTTAGGCCCCGCCCTCCACAGCTCCGTGCGGTGCTCCCAGTCCCTGAAGATGTCCATGTCGAGTCTTCCAGCGGAGCAGCCCGTCTATAAACCAGCAAATTATGTAATGTCTGCTACTGTTTCTGTCTCACATCTATCATTCCTACAGCCTCTAATAGTTCATAAACTTTATCAGAGCAAACATTTCTTTTATCTAGTACTGATCACACGAGGGCTTCATCCTTCCTAGCATTTGCCTGATCTTGTGGTCACAGTTCTGATTCTATCTGCTTCCAGGATGGATTTGATTTTTATGTCTAGTTTTTGTCTCTGTGTCTATGCACTACAAGTTCTGTGTGTGAGGTAATGAACTAGACACCAAGGATACAACGCTAATTAAGAGCCTCCAAACAATTCTCAATCTAGTGGGCAAAGAGGTATGCTACTATCCAAGGTAAGTCCTTTTAAGGTGTGATTCATGTTATGGGAGCACAGAAGTGACAACTCTGATCAGAGAGCTTAACAAGACTTCTTATAGGTAACCTTTGAGCTAGACCTTGAATGGCAAGAAAGAGCTTGTCTTGGAGGAAATAGAAAAAGAGAAATTCTAAATGGAAGCAAGGGTCGAGGCATAAAAGAGCCTGTAATATTTCAAGATGAGGGAGATCTGGTCACTAGAAAGTACCATCTATGTAGACAGAGAGGGGTTAATACTTAGGAACAAAGTTATTTATGAAAAAAGCAGCAAGGGGCTATGTAAGGCCTCATAAGTCAGGCCAATCAATTCTAAGACATCCAGTTAGAAACAGAAAGTCGGTAGAGGTGATGAAACTGAGGTGATATGGACAGACTTGTTCTCATGGGAAGCCAACTCTGATGTCATGCCAAGGATGGATTTGTGTAGTACAAGCTAAGTCATAATTTATAACATTAATGACAAGAAAGCATGGGTTAGAGAGGTATTTCTGAGACGAGATCCATAACACTTGGGGAGATAACTAGATGTGTGAGGTGAAGGAGAGTCAGAGTACAGAGGGCAGAGGAGAACATCAGGAATTGTTTTACACACTGATTTATTTTGTGTCTAGGAGACATTTGAAATAAGTGGGTGATACATGAGGAGGGGGACGTAGGACATGTGTTCACTACAAGAATCACAGTAAGTTTTAATTTTATTTTAAAGCAGTATTACACTGGGCAGGAAGTCTGGGCCATAAGAATATATTAGGTCTTAGTATTACTACTTTGATTTCCTAAACAAAGTGAAATAATTGATCAATAAAAATAAAATCTGTATTTCTCAAAATGAGTCTTAGAAAAAAATAAGTCAATGAGAACTAAGACTTTAACCACCTTTGGGGATATGAACCAGTGAGGAGCAGATCATGTTCTGAAAGCAGGGACAGGAGAAATTAAAAGATTGCTGAGCTCAGTCTTGAGGTGTGACCAAAGCCAGGTTCACCTACCTTGGACTCCAATCCCCAACTCCAGATAAGTACTTAAGATGGGGAACCTTCAGCACCCAAGTCACGGTCACAAGAAAAAACAGTAATTTTACATCCATTGCTAAATACATCCACCAGAGACCACAGGGTATCTATCTAGCCTGCGGTTAAGGATGAGAGAATAGAGGGAATAGACGATGGCTTCAACAGAAAAGAAGATTTTACATTGGTAGAGTTTATATTACTGACAGGGTGAGCTTCTAAAGCCAAAGCAAAAGGACAAATCAATTCTATAAAAGTCACCCTTGTAAACCTTTAAAGAAGAAATAACTTTGGAGACTAAACTCTTGTCTCTTAAATACGGACTGACACAGCGGTTCCCCCCAGCACTGGAGGAAGCACTAGACAAAGCAAGCTTACCCTTAGAGAAGACGAATGGGCAATGCCTTAAGTACTAGGAAAACTCTCAATACCAGGGGTCCCCAAACTTTTTACACAGGGGGCCAGTTCACTGTCCCTCAGACCGGTGGAGGGCCAGACTATAAAAAAAACTATGAACAAATCCCTATGCACACTGCACATATCTTAAAGTAAAAAAACAAAACGAGAACAAATACAATATTTAAAATAAAGAACAAGTAAATTTAAATCAACAAACTGACCAGTATTTCAATGGGAACTATGCTCCTCTCACTGACCACCAATGAAAGAGGTGCCCCTTCCGGAAGTGCGGCGGGGGCCGGATAAATGGCCTCGGGGCCGCATGCGGCCCGCAGGCTGTAGTTTGGGGACCCCTGCTCAATACAGTCACATCAGGAGGGCAAGTGGGATCTGAAAACTAAGGCGCACAGATCACTTAGGTTTCCACCATAACACTGTTCCAGAACACACGTCCCAAGAATGGCAAATGATATTACACTGTTTAAATTATGTCTTTTCTCACTCTGTTTTTGCTCAGCACATATAACAGAATTTTGCATAAGCCATGAAATAACTCTACTCCAAATCACCAATGTTAATCATCAGCAATACAATATACTACCCACTGCCCAATTACTTTTATTAATAATAGCTCACTACTATCACTTTCACATCAAGATGCTGCATTCATAAGACAACAAAATATATCAATGGACTTACAAACCTGTTGTCTACATCCAAATTAGCATTGATTTCCATGTCAGTATCATCACTATCAGGCTTATCTTGATAAGTTTCTGTTCTTGCTCTTTTACTTTCTACTACCTTTGCTGCTGCCTTAAAACAGGGGGTTGGGAGAGAAAGGAATGCGTTAAGCCATTTGAAATAAAGAGCAGTAAGTTAAACTTCTAATTCTCTGATAGTCTCAACCAGAGTATCCATCCACAGGCCAATCGGCACCATGCTGTAGTTCCCCAGCAACTGTGACACACCAGCAGCTGTGCTAGCTAGCTACCTGCCCGCTGTATAGCATCATGGAGGTCTTTCCTTGTAAATGAATGCTACATACAATGCTCTTGTGGCAAATTGAAGAAAAAAGGTTACTTAAAAAAAAATCAGTAAAAATTCCAGATACTTTAAAATAAAACTACCGTAAATTAATCAATGCTCCACTGTAACATATTAAGTTAAAAATTTTGAGGCCAAAACAGAGGCTAAAATGTTACATTTTAAAGGCCCTTCTTCAGTCTAATTTTACTTCCAAAACTACACTAAAACTTTCTGTAAAAATTAAACTTATTTCTTAACTCAATCTAAGTTTCCCCCTTAACTTTTTATTTTGAAATATCTCAACTTTTATTTTGAAAAGTTGTAAAAATACTAAAGATCACCGATAAACTCTTTAAATTCACTAACTATAACATTTTGACACATTCTTCTACAAAATCACTTAATAAAATTCTGATTTGTTTTTAAAGAATTTCTATTTCAAGTATTCTTCTTTAGTCCAACAATTTCTCCTAAGTCTACCAGTCTTTCTGGAAAATACATACCTTCATTAGAAATGTTGATGATTTTTCATCAAGCACACAATTTATATAACTCTTAACTTTCTCCATCATGAGGTTATAGCTGAAATGTTGATAAAAGGAATGAAATGTATCTTTCTGAGAGATTATTGTAAGCAATTTCCTTTGCAAAGACTAGAGAAAACAGAAGAAACATTAACATATAAATTGCAAATAAGATACTAGAAATTGTCAAATGTTAAATCAAAAAGACCACTTTCAAAGACACAAACTTGAGACTTTAAAAATTCTCATGTTTTAAATGGCACAATTTTTTTCTGAATTAAAAAAAAATCTTATATTTCACACACAAAAAAAGAACTTAAACTATTATAAATATGTATGTCCATTACAAAATTTAAGATCTAAGATATCATCTATACAATTATAGCCCTTGTTTATAAGTAGGGACAGGGAACCCAATAAATGTATCAGGCTTTCTGCTGCAATATGGAGTGTGATACCCTAGGAACAGGACCAAATTAGAGACAGACTGAGCCTCATTAAAACTACAACCAACCCTCAACTTGGCTCAGTCCCTCAATGGGTGAAGGTGATCGCCCCCCCAACTCTGCATATACCTACTCATCTGGGAAACAGAAATCAAACCCAGTTGATACACTGCACAGCTGCCAGAAGGACTAAAATGAAAGCCCCAGCTAAGGTCTGTGAAATAACTGGAACTCTCCCGCAGCATGGAGGAATTGACATAAATATTTTGAAAAGCTATTTGGTAGCCTCTACCAAAACTCAGTATGTTCATATCTTATAACCCAGGAATTCTAAGTACATACCAATAGAAACACACATATATGCTCCATACAATAGCCACGTATAAAGGAATGTAATAACCCCAAACTGGAAATGAATCAACCGTCCATCAATATTACAATGGATAAGTTATAGTATACTCCTAAAATGAAGTAATGAGAATGGTCAAACTATTGTTATACAGAACACCCTGGATCAATCTTACAATACAAACTTGCTATATGATTCTACTATAGAAAGTCCAGAAACAAGTAAAAACTGATCTTAGATGTTACGAGTCATGCCAGCGGTGGCCTTGAGAAGGTGCGAGGGACAGTGACTGGAGGGTGGAGGTGCTGGTGATCTTCTGATCCGTGATCTAGGGGCTCATCATAAAACTGTGTTCCTTTTGTGAAAACACACCTACTTATACATTTATGATACATGTACTCTACTAGGAGTATGCTATTGTTCAATAAAAAGTTCACAGAAAACATGTAAAACTATCTTTTCTTTGAAAAAGCTTAATTTACTCCAATAGCACTGTTTTTAATATTTGACCTTAATATTACACAAACAAAAATGACTAATGATCATGTAAGAAACCTACAGAATAATGAGCAAGTTATAATGCATTCTTCCATACCGGCAATGCCCAATACAGTATTCATATAACCTAGTGGTGGGCAAACTCATTAGTCAACAGAGCCAAATATCAACAGTACAACGATTGGACTTTCTCTTGAGGGCCAAATTTTTTAAACTTAAACTATATAGGTAGGTACATTCCTTACTGAGGTAGCGCCCGCACGTGGTATTTTGTGGAAGAGCCACACTCAAGAGGCCAAAGAGCCGCGTGTGGCTCGCGAGCTGCAGTGCCGACCACTGGTATAGCCCAATGCCACACATGGCTACTGAGCCCAGAACTTAGACACAATTGTAAAACACTCAGCAGGTTTCGAAGACATAGTACAAAAAAAAGAGTGCAAAACATTTCATTAATACTGATTTATACTGATTAAATGTTAAAAATAATGGTTTTTACTATATTGAGTTAAATAAAATGTTATTAAAATTAGTTTCACTTGTTTCTTTTTACTTTAAATTTGGCTACTAGAAAATTTTAAATCATGTATGTGACTTGCATTGTCTTTACCGGACAGCAAGGTTCTATACTGTTTACCATTCTTTTTCTCCTTGCATGTTCTTTCATTTTTCTTCATTCCATAGATACAGTTCTAAAATTCCAAATCCAATTTAAACAATTACCGTGTGAGAATGTGATCCACCAAATATTCTTTCAAAGACTTCTTCTGCTTCCTTAAAATTGCCACTTTCCATACAAACAGCTGTAGCCTAAAAGATAGGATGACAAATATATACCTTAGATTGCTTTTTGAAAGACTGAACTGTTGTTTAATATTGAAATAACGCTGCCCTGGCCAGACAGCTCAGTGGTTAGCATCGTTCTGATACACCAAGGATACAGGTTTGATTTCTGGTCAGGGCACTCACAAGAATCACCAATGAATGCATAAAAAAGTAGAACAAACCAATGTTTGGCTCTTTCTCTTCTACTTTCTCTCTCTAAAATGAATAAATAAAAATTTTAAAAAAGGAATGCAGATAAGTCTGAACTTCATTTAGAATATTTTTATGTAGAATACATTTTTTTTTGTATTTTTCTGAAGCTGGAAATGGGGAGGCAGTCAGACAGACTCCCGCATGCGCCCGATCGGGATCCACCCAGCATGCCCACCAGGGGGCAATGCTCTGCCCATCTGGGGCGTCGCTCTGTTACAACCAGAGCCATTCTAGCGCCTGAGGCAGAGGCCACAGAGCCATCCCCAGCGCCTGGGCCAAATTTTGCTCCAATGGAGCCTTGGCTGCGGGAGGGGAAGAGAGAGACAGAGAGGAAGGAGAGGGGGAGGGGTGGAGAAGCAGATGGGTGCCTCTCCTGTGTGCCCTGGCCGGGAATCGAACCCGGGACTCCCGCATGCCAGGCTGACGCTCCACCACTGAGCCAACCTGTAGAATACATTTTTTATATGTTTAGTAATTTTGATTTGATAAATTATATAAAAGTACTTTTTCAAAAATTAACTGTGGTTTAAAAAGACATGAAAAATTTCATATATACCAATAAATACACAGCATTTTATCTCTAATTTAGGCCAAATAAAAGGTAGGTATTAATAAATTAGAATCTACATTACATATACTTAGGACCCACTTAAATATTCTGATAACAGGGAAATGGGAGGGGACGTAGATGGCCTTCATGATGATTATAATATGTATAATATCTGCTAGATAGGATGCCTGGAAAATTTCTAATGAAAACTAGGAATCCAGATGCTTTTCAATATTCATTTCATAAACTGGCCTTTTTGATATTATATGTGGTAAGGTATGGGACCACCAGTACCATTCTAAGTAGCTTTATAAACCTGGGCAAATTATTTTACCTCGTGTGTCTCATTTTCATTTTATGCGAAAGGGTGGAAATAAGATTACCTGCTTCATACATAGGGTTGTGAAGGTTTGAGAGTTATATGTGGAAGTACTTAGAATAGTGCCTGGCAAATAGTAAGCAATGTTATATATTTGCCACATATTTCATGGTAACCCACTCAACTTTATACTGGTATGCTAAGGAAGGCCTGTTCTCCAGAGGCCCCCTCAAATTGAGATAAAGTGACAAATCTCTTTGCTCTAGATCAGGGGTCTCAAACTCGCAGCCGCATGCGGCCCGCCGAACAATTTTGTGCGGCCCGCATACTAATCCACGAAGTTCAAAATATTTTGGATAAAATTAAGTAAGCCTAGGGGCCTACTTGTATTTTTCATTTCTCTAGCATCCTAGCTAGATATTAGCTTAGTTAACAGCAGTTGTGATGCGAACTACAGTTTCTGGTCGTTTTGTGACACTGAGTAAACTGCATGTACGATTGTGCTTGTTGTACTGATTTTTTTTTTTTTTTGTTTTCAACTGCAGTGAGAAAAGTGTTGCGTAACAGTTGCCTTTTGTAGACCTAGTGCGGCCCGCCGAAGGGCTGTGATCTTGCTCTGTGGTCCACATGCTGAGTTGAGTTTGAGACCCCTGCTCTAGATTGAAATTCTTAAAAGAAGCAATCATTTTCCAGCCCATTCTCTTAGGTCTGAATCTACTCAACAGGCATTGTCGTATCAATAATTAATTCTTAGGAACGAGCATCACCACCTGGATTTTCTCTCCTACTCAACAGTGAAACATTTCTTTTGTAATGTGAAAGTTTATCTAGCTAACAAAATTCCTCTTAGCAAAACATATTTTTCCTCCTATTTTTGACTTTTTTTGACATCACTCTTTAGTAGGCTACTCCCAAAATTCTCTCTACATAGTTAAAACTTTACATTCTCTTGATCACAAAGTTCCACTGATTTTAAAAAAATCAAATGTTCTACTTTTTTTCGTATTTATAATCTTTAAATAATAATTGAGGGGGCACAGCCTTGGCTGGACAGCTCGGTTGCTTAGAGCATCATTCCAAAGTACAGAAGTTGCCAGTTTGATGCCCAGTCAGGATACATACAGGAACAGATCGATGTCCCTGTGTCTCACCCTCTCCCTTCCTCTATCTAAAATCAATAAACATTAAAAAAATAATAATTAAGGGCACAGATCACAAGTTTTTCAAAACTGCTTGATGATCTTTAAATATACTGTTCACAAAAATTAGAGGATATTGCAAAATGAATATGAAGCAATAAAAAAAGCATTTGATTTTTATTAAAGAACATCAGAAAAGCAAATGACAAGTCAAAGACAGTTGTATGATTACATAAATGAGATGCAAAACCAACTTTTATTTCATTGGTGAAAATGCACTATACAGAAGGCTGAAAGTACTGAAGTATCTGCACGTTCCCTGATCCCCTAATTTTTGTGAGTAGATGTGACACATTTTCCAAAGTGTGGGCACTGAACACTTAGGTAGCAAACACTAATCCCAGCTCTTAGAACTCATGTCAAGACTGTAAGCCACAAATGGCTCTATTCAAGATTCTTAAGTGATGTTCAGTCCCCAGGGGTTTGGGGATAACAACAACAACAAAAGACTGTAAACCAAATGTCAAATTTCTAAAATACTTGATTAAATTTTACTCGGGGTTTACGTCCCAACTTTTATTAGAATGGCTCTTAATTTCTTTAGATGTTATATTTTTATTTTCTAGCAAAATAATAGATAATTATAAACACAAAGTAGCACTCATACCTGAATTTTAATTAAATTCTGTATTTCTTCATGAAGTTTGTCATGTTCCTTTTCAATTGAATCCCAAATTATTAGTGCTGATTCCAAGGGTGTAATTCGTTCATCAGTTTCAAACTGTGCATCTTTTAAAACCAGAACAAAAATAAGTAACTAAGAAAGCTAAGTAGAAGCCTTGGCTAGTTGGCTCAGTGGTCAAGCACTGGCCCTGTGTGTGGAAGTCCCGAGTTCAATTCCGCGTCAGGGCACACAGGAGAAGCACCTATCTGCTCCCTCCCACCCCCACAGCCATGGTTCATTGGCCCCAGGTGGGAGCCTTGGCTCAGGCACTATAATACCTTGGTTGCTAAGCAATGGAGCAATGGCCTCAGATTGGCAGAGCGTTGCCCCTTAGGGGACTTGCCATGTGGATCCTAGCCAGGGTGCATGTGGGAGTCTGTCTCTCTGCCTCTCAATAATAATGATTAAAAAAAAAAAAAAAGCAAAGAATAATCTTACTTTGTCAATTTAAAAAATTCATTTCTTTAAATATTTACTGAGTGCATACTACCTGCCAGACACTCTTGTATATAGCAGTGCAGGGAAGTAATCTGATTTTTCAAGTTAATTTCCTTATTAAAATCAACTTTAATAATGAAAAATCTAGATGAGTTCACAACATTTAAAGCTTTTCTTTACTAAATAATTCATAAGTCTAACTGCATTATAACATGAAATTAGTTTATTTTGAATTTGATTTTGCCATATACTACTTGAGATCCTTGTTTTACATTTTGTGAATGTTTGAAATAGGATCTTTTAAGAAAGTTATTTCTCTACGAATATTCTTTAGTCACCAAGGCTTGAAATCTAAAGAGTACTATGTTACTGTTCCTTTCTCATCTCCATATCTAATCTGTTGTAAAACACTGTATAGTGATTTAAAAATCTTGACTTTAAAGTTTATTCCAGACTCTGTTATTACCTGCGTGGTGCTGAAAGTTATTTCACCTTTCTAAGCCTCATTTTTTTCACCCATCTCATAGGATTTATGTGAATATTTAATGAGACAGTATTTATATTACTGTTAAACTTTTTAAAAACAATTCTGACCAGGTTGTTTTGATCAAAGACTTGCTGAGGCCTGGCCTGTGGTGCTGCAGTGGATAAGGCATTGAGCTGGAAAGCTGAGGTTGCTGATTTGAAATCCCAGGCTTACCTGGTCAAGGCACATATGGGAGTTGATACTTCCTGCCCCCCACCCTCTTTCTCTCTCTCTCCCCCTATCTAAAATGAATAAAATCTTAAAAAAAATAAATAAAAACAAAACTTGCTGTGGCTGGTAACTACTTAGCAAATTATACATGAATGTCTCAATCTGACATTCAGAACCTTCACTATAATCTACACATATCACTTATAACATTGGGGAACAAAATTTTTGTTGCATCCACAAAAACACTTGTTCTTACCTAATTCAAGTGTGCTGATCTCAAATCTGATACTAGTTTTTCTCTGTAAGCAACAGTTTTTTTGCAATTCAAGATTTTAGGTTTTCATCTTATTGTAAAATTTTCAACATTTAGTTTAACATAATGAAGTAGCATGTCTTCTTGGTATCATCCTTGTAAAAATATAATAATTTATATAATGCAGTAAATACACTAATACACTAAAAGGTATGACTGCATCAGAATTTGTCTACAATTTCAAAATAGAAAATATTAAAACACTTATTTTAATCATAAAATTTGTGCAAAACTTATTTAAATTCTATTCAGGCAAAAATTTGTGTTTGTAGCTCTTGCATTTGTGTACTTGTTGAGGACAATCTCGTTTGATGCTCCAGCAGTAGTCTGCCATCATATTTCTGTCCCATCGCCCCTGATAACGCTCTTCCACTGTCTTCAGATCTTGATGAAAGCGTTCTCCCTGCTCATCACTAACAGCTCCAAGATTTTCGGGAAACTTATCAAGGTGACTGTTCAGGAAGTGAATCTTAATGCTCATGTTACATTCAATGTCGCAGAAAGCCAACAGCATCTTTTGAACCAGAAGTTCATAGTTTTCTGTTGCCAAGGAAATTCTTTGTAACTGCCACAAAAGACTGCCATGTTGCTTTTTCCTCCTTATTCATCTTCCTGGCAAATTCTTCATCATGTAGGAGGGTTCGAATTTGAGGTCCATTGAATACACCTGCTTTTATCTTCTCAAAAGAAAGGTAGGAAAAGCAGAAATAATATGTTGAAAGCATTCACTTTCTTTATTCAAAGCTGAACAAACTGCCTCATTAAGCCAATTTTGATGTGAAGTGGGGGAAAAAATGATCCTGTCTCGATTAACTTCAGGTTCATTCACAATATTTTGCATCCCTACTACCAGAGCTTCACATTTCGGCCACTCTTTCTGTGTCCAGTGTTTCTCCTGAGCTCGGCTGTCCCACAAACAGAGAAAGCAAGGATACTTCGTGAAAGCTCTCTGTTGTCCTAGCAGGAAATTTACCATTTTAAGATCCACACAAATGATCCAGTTATGCTCCTCATACTTCAGAAAGTCGAGGACAACTTTTAAGTCATTATAATCTTCTCGCAGATGAGTTGAATAACCAATTGGAACTGCCTGTGTAGAACACATTTCAGACTCCGTTTAGAGCTGTCAAGAAATAGCTGCCATCCTGTTGGACTGTAAGTGGTAACACCTAGCTGGCTGAGAAGACTACTGATATCATGACAGTAAACAAAGCGTTTGTCTTCAGAAAAAAAGTCCACAAAAATTTGTTCACGCTTCCTGAAATGGGATACTTTAGCTGACTGATGAAGTACATTCTTTTCTTGAAGCCCGGAGGCTAATAACTCAGCTGCTTTCTTTGATAGGCCCAAATCTCTTACTAAGTCATTCAATTCAGGTTGGCTAAACTGCTGAGGGGTTAATGACTGCTTGGCATCAGAAGAAGACACTTCAGATTCTACAACCATTTCCTCATGCATCTTATCAAAATACACTTGATCACCATGTTCACTTTCTTCGTCCTTAGAAGAAATAAAACCATTGAAAACTGGAACTGGGAGTGTCTCAGAGTGTGGGATAGGTCGTATTGCTGAAGGAATATTCGGATATACGATCATATGCTGTTTTTTCTTGCCAATGCCCTTTGTATGGATCAGACAGAAATAAAAGTCACTGCTGTGGTCCTTAGGTTCACGCCAAACCATGGAAATACCAAAAGGCATTCCTTTGCGTTTTCCTTTTGTCCAGTCATGAAGCATTTCCTCACAATTATGACACACAATATGAGGAGCCCAATTCTTGTCTTGATCGCCAAGGGGAACTTGAAAATAGGCAATATATGCACATGTCACAAATGATGAAATATTGCGCCTTTGATGTTGAAGTGTGTAACAGCCACATATATAACAGAAGGTGTCAGGACTATTCTTACATTTACGCTTACTCAAAGAAGCCATGATTCTATCTTAAAACAAAATAAGAGGGTGTTTTTATCAGATAATTTTTTACATTTAAAAACAACTACAATTATGTAAAAGTGATGTTTGTAAACATTATTTGCTTTGTGGTTATGTTCAATCCAAGAGTCGTTGCCCTTTAACTCCAATTTAAAAACTAATGCATGCCATTAACTGTAACAAAAAGAAATTAAAATTGCATAAAAACTAGAGCATGCACCAAAAAATGGACTTCAGATTTGGAATCAGCAATACAGAAATATATAGAAATGTTCTAAAACCTCATGCAATAGAAAATGAAAAAAATAATTTTTCCCCAGTGACTCATTCACTCAGCAAATACTGAGCATTCACTATCTCACTATGTGTAAGCACTTGACTAAGAATTGAGAATGTCTCAGTGAATAAGGCCATATTCTTGGGATGCTCACAATGCTAATGGCAAAGACAAACAATTTAATGTCAGAGTAATAAGTGCTAGTAAGGAAGAAAGGGTACTAGGAATCAAGGTGATGCGGGAGAGACCCTCAAGTAGGGTGGTTAGGGAAGGCCTCTCTGGGGAAGTAACAAGAGCTGAGGTCAGCATAATGTGAAGCAGAAGCAGCAGAGATCTACAGAAAACATTCCCCAGGGCACAGCAAGGACTAAGGTCCCCCGAGTGGCAGTTTGGTTTTCAAAAGACAGACAGGAGGCCAGTCTGCTAAAAGCAGTGGACATGTGGGATGCATGCCATCAGAGATGATGGAGGTGGGAAGTAAACACCTGTTTCAGAACTTTGGATGTAGAACAAACAGGATTTGCTGTTGGATGTAGACTGTGAGGGAAAACCAGGAACTCTCAGGTTTAAACAACTGGATAAATGGTGCTGCCACTTACTAACATGGGAAGCCTGGGTGAGAAGCACGTCTGTGGAGTTAAGCATGGAAATCAAGAGTTCTACTATTCAAAAGACAATAAATAAACAGATAAAAACAACAAAAAGTTATACTATCCAGGTAAACTAGTTTATTCCTCTCATAACTAATGATTTTGTTTTGTCTAGAATACTATTTTCACATGCTGATGTAATCCATCAATCTTCCTAGGTTTAGAGCAAACTCTACCTTCCTGAAACCCTTGTTACGCTAGCCAAGTGTTGGGAAATTCCACCATTCCTATTTGTCACGCTTTGCAGTCTTTTATACTTATCTGAACAGTCCTATAAACATTTAATTCTTGAAGGCAGAAAACCTGACTCTAAAAAGCATGACTGTATTTCTCATTTTGAGTACAGGAACAACATAGTATATTCTTTATATTCCTCTCAATCCCTATAGTTCCTGGTACATTAGTAGTTCCACAGCAACTATGTAAAAATAAACATACTCAAGAGGATTGTAAATGGCTTATCCTTTTTTCCTTTGTAAAATTAGAGGGACCGTGGTAGAGCGTCGGCCTGGCGTGCAGGAGTCCCGGGTTCGATTCCAGCCAGGGCACACAGGAGAGGCACCCATCTGCTTCTCCACCCCTCCCCCTCTCCTTCCTCTCTGTCTCTCTCTTCCCCTCCCGCAGCCGAGGCTCCATTGGAGCAAAGATGGCCTGGGCGCTGGGGATGGCTCCTTGGCCTCTGCTCCAGGCGCTGGAGTGGCTCTGGTCGCAACAGAGCGATGCCCCGGAGGGGCAGAGCATCGCCCCCTGGTGGGCAGAGCTTTGTCCCCTGGTGGGCGTGCTGGGTGTATCCCGGTCCGGCGCATGCGGGAGTCTGTCTGACTGTCTCTCCCTGTTTCCAGCTTCAGAGAAATACAAAAAAAAAAAAAAAAAAGAAATTAGAGGGACCGTGCAATTTAATATCAGCAGATTCAACCTTTCCTACTTTATTCCCTGGGGTTCTATCCTGATTGTTTAATCAACTTTTTAGATATAAAAATGTTTATTCGTATTCTAAGTGTCTTTGTGGCTCTGTGGTAGGTTTTTATGATACAAACATGAAGAAGAAAGTTTCTGCCCTTGTAGAACATACATGCTAGCTACGAAAGAAGACATGAAGACAAACCAATCTAACTGGTACTTTACTAACTATATAGGACGGTTGAAAGTCAGTTTACAGTTGTGTTTATGAAAAATAACAAATAATAATACATGAATAAACTGTTTTGCATACTCACAACTGTAAACCTACATCTGCCTTATATTATGCAGTGGTTTTCAACCCTACCTATACCTCACAATCATCTGAGGAGCCCAGAGATTGACTTCATTAGTACAGGTAGAGGCCATGCATCTCTTTTCTAAGAGCTCTCTAGGAGAGTCTGGTGTATTTGATGCACAGAGCAGTAGCTCTAAGGGTTACTAGAAAAGAACCCTTCATGAAAGAGAAACTATCCTAACTATGACATTAAGAATTGAGTCCTGACCAGTGGTGGCACAGTGGATACAGCATCGCCCCAGGATGCTGAGGTCCCAGGTTTGAAACCCCAAGGTTGCTGGTTCTTGAGCACGGGCTCATCTTAGCTTGAGTGTGGGGTCACCAGCTTGAGCATGGTATAATTGACGATTCCCTGTCACTGACTTGAACCCAAAATTGCTGGCTTGAAGCCCAATGTCACTCACTGCCTTGGCTAGAGCCCCCCAATCAAGGTACTTATGAGAAGCAATCAATGAACTACAGTGACACAATGAGTTCATGCTTCTCATCTCTTTCTCTTCCTGTCCCTCTCACTCTCTCTAGAGCAAAAAGAAAAAAAGAATAAAGAGAAGATAGTCAAGTGAAGAGAACATTTCAGAAGATGAAAGAGTAGAAGGCAGAGGTGCACAAAAATATGCACACTCCTAGTTAACATTTATTGAGGTCCTACTATGTGTCAGGCAATGTGCTAAGTACTTAACATGCAGTAGCTCCTTTGTCCATACAATTTATCAGAGTACACAGTATTATTAACCTTGTTATTAAACCTGACATCTACAGAGATTACACAGCTAGCAAGTGGTACAAGCAGACACCAGAAGAACCCTTAAAAACTACTTACTGTGTCTCAACAAAGATGTGTTTCAGGAATAACAAGATGGCTGGTATGAACAGAGTACATGCAAAGCAGTAAAATCAAAGTGCAAAGGCGACTGCCCTAATACTTCGTGCTTATTCACTTCACAGCTGCTTGCTTTCTGTTCATACTAATCTTCCTTAGTAAGTCTTCCTGACTGACATTATCTAACCCTTCTCACTAATCTACCTTCCTTCTTACAACTGTGAGACACAGAAAAAATGACATTAGATCTTAATTTTAAAATATTTATAGTGTAGACCTTCACTTTCAGGTAAGACACTCCCACTGTAACTAGAAAAAATGGGATAAATTGCAGTTATGTTGCTCCAGGCACGGGGCAGCTGTGGCAGCAGTGAGAACTTGATGAGCTACAGCTCGCGCAAGAGTCCTGCAGTGAGCTGACGGCCATAGATGTTTTCTTCCTTGCACTCGTCTGCTGTTCAGGCTGAAGGTCCAGTCTACTCCATGCAGGGAGAGCTTACTGGGGGTAAGAGACACGAGAAAAGCTTCTGGTGGTGTTCTTGGGGCTAGTTTGGTGGGCTGGAAAGGAAAACTGAAAACACAGGGTATTTTTGCTCATGGGACATTTGCCGAGTTCTGGGGCAGTGGAAGAGGTTGGGTGGTAAGGTAGGGGAATCTCCTAGAGATGCAGATGTTCACCGTGAAATGCCAAAGTTGTGGATTCGATCCCATGTCAGGGCACATACAAAAATCAACCAATGTGTACATAAATAAGTGGAGCAACAAATCAATTTTTTTTATTTCTCTCTCTCTCTCTCCTCCCACTCCTCTCTCTCTCTAAAATCATTTAAAAAAAAAAGAAGAGAGATATAAAGTCCCAATGAAGGAGAAGCAAACATTTCCTCTTCAAAACATTTGCCATATTTTATTTTTTTATTTATTTATTTTTTTTACAGAGGCAGAGACACAGGGACAGACAGACAGGAACAGAGAGATGAGAAGCATCAATCATTAGTTTTTCATTGCGCGTTGCGACTTCTTAGTTGTTCATTGATTGCTTTCTCATATGTGCCTTGACCGCGGGCCTTCAGCAGACCGAGTAACCCCTTGCTGGAGCCAGTGACCTTGGGTCCAAACTGTTGAACTTTTTGCTCAAGCCAGATGAGCCCGCGCTCAAGCTGGTGACCTCGGGGTCTCGAACCTGGGTCCTTCCGCATCCCAGTCTGACGCTCTATCCACTACGCCACCACCTGGTCAGGCACGTTTGCCATATTTTAAAGCTCTGTGTGGCGGGAGACTAAAGCTAATAAGGTAGCCACCAGCCATATGCAGTTTCTGAGCAGTTAAAATATGGCCAGTCCTAACTGAGATGTGTTTTAAGCATGAAATACACACTAGGTTTCAAAGACTGCAAAAAAACAGAACAAAACAAAACAAAAAGCCACCAAAAAAAGGAGGTAAAAAATCTCATCAACATGTTTTACAATATACTAATATGTTAACAATGTTGACACATTTATTTTAGAAATATTGGGTTAAATTATATATTACTAAGATTAATCCCCCCTACTTTTTTCTAATTTACTTAGTGCATTGTCCCCTTCATCATGGTAAAGGGTCCACTGTTGTCTCCTGGTACCTCTTTTGTCTTGAAGTCTACTTTGCTACAGCACACTACACCTGCTGCTCTCTGGATGTCATTTGTTGGGGCATCGTGTTCAGCCCTTCATTTTCCTACTTTACTTATGTAGCTGTTATACAACTTCCCATTACACACAAGACTCACAATACATTTCTATCAGGCAGTGCTGCTGTTAAGTAACCACTAGAAAAAATGCAAAAGATGGTGTATAGTTGAAAATCCAATATAGAAATTAAAATAAAATTTAAAATGCTGTCTTGTTTAAGTCTATTACGATAAAATATATTTATTCTTGATAACTAAACTGGCCTATTATATCTAATGATGTGTTGTAGAATTGTGCACCTAAAATATGTATTAATTTTTTGTTTGTTTGTTTGTTTTGTATTTTTTTTTTCCTGAAGCTGGAAACGGGGAGAGACAGACAGACTCCCACATGAGCCCGACCAGGATCCACCCAGCGCCCACTAGGGGCGACGCTCTGCCCACCAGGGGGCGATGCTCTGCCCCTCTGGGGCATCGCTCTGTTGCGACCAGAGCCACTCTAGCGCCTGGGGCAGAGGCCAAGGAGCCATCCCCAGGGCCCGGGCCATCTTTGCTCCAATGGAGCCTTGGCTGCAGGAGGGGAAGAGACAGAGAGGAAGGAGGGGGGGGGGTGGAGAAGCAAATGGGCGCTTCTCCTATGTGCCCTGGCCGGGAATCGAACCCGGGTCCTCCGCACGCCAGGTCGATGCTCTACTGCTGAGCCAACCGGCCAGGGCCAAATATGTATTAATTTTGTTAACCAATGTTGCCCCAATAAATTCAATTAAAAGGGGAAAACAGACACACCCAAAACAGGATCCTGGTGAATTTCAAGATTAAATTTGGGACGACACACAATGTCTGGATTTTCTCCACCCTTTTTGGGGGAGCAAAGGTAGGGGGAGAAACTAGATACACTGAACAACTGCTATATGTGAAACATAGCCGGGCACTTGAGAATATTTTCTCACATTTAATTGTAAAACAACTTGTTAACAAGCACATTAACTTATGGTCTGCATGGTCAGAAATTCTCCAGTTGTGGCCACATCAGCCTGTTTTCTTCTTCAGCAACAGGGCCAGATTACCAACTGTCTCCCTCACATCCACTCTGTCTTTCTGCCTCTAGTCCTATCCATCGGTGGGCCCGGCACCGAGTCCAGACTGAACCTCACCCCCAACACAAAGCATACATGAGCCAGAGCTGGACTAGTGAGGGCCATGAGAGTGGCCAACACACTGGGATTTTGTGTGTGTGTGTGTGTTTTTCTGAAGTTGGAAACAGGGAGGCAGTCAGACAGACTCCCACATGCACCCGACTGGGATCCACCTGGCATGCCCACCAGGGGGTGATGCTCTGCCCATCTGGGGCGTTGCTCTGTTGTAACCAGAGCCATTCTAGTACCTGAGGCAGAGGCCATAGAGCCATCCCCAGTGCCCGGGGAAACTTTGCTCCAATGGATCCTTGGCTGTGGGAGGGGAAGAGAGAGACAGAGAGGAAGGAGAGGGGGAGGGGTGGAGAAGCAGCAGATGGGTGCTTCTCCTGTGTGCCCTGGCCAGGAATCGAACCCAGGACTCCTGCACGCCAGGCTGATGCTCTACCACTCAGCCAACAGGCCAGGGCCACACTGGGATTTTATGTAATACGACATGTCATTAAGTAAGCAGTTTCATGTAAGTACTGCCTATTTCTTGGGAAGATTGGGAAAGTCTTTTATAAACCTTGATAATTACAATACCAATATGTAATTATTTTGCATCAAAAGGTCCTCTAAATGACAATGTTGTAATATCAGCCATTGTTGATAAACTGAATTAGGAATGCCCCTTACAATCTAAAATGAACTTTGGGAACACGGGAGAGAGATACCATAGTTATAAACCAGATTCCTTTATATATATAAGTGAAGTTCAAGCAAAAGGCTTCCACAAAAGTCACTACACAAATTTACATGAGAAGCTCCACTGTAGAGTCTGTGGAGCAGGGGACCCCGCAGCAGCAGCAGAAGCGGGTGCTCTAAGAAAATGGACTGGACTTCTTTCACTTGCTTCAGCCATGCTTGTGTGGAGCTGTCCATGACTCATACATGTGGGCAAACCCTCATCAACAAAAAGCAGCTTCTATCTGCTTCTCTGCACTGCCTCACCTTGACACATAGACTGCAATATTCCCAATATAAGATAAAAACACCTCCTTACCAAGGGTTTTTCCTGCTGCAATTCTTGTCAAAAACTGACAAATGTATACAGTTCTCAACTGATAAGCTGTCAGACTGGGTAATCCATGAATAATAGCTGAAAAAAAGTGAATATTAAAACATTAAAAAAACCAAAACCAAAAACCCTGACCAAACAGTGCTTATGTGGTTTATTGAGAAAACATATTATAAACATCATGCAAAAATTACAATAAATTTAGAGCCATATGCTTTCATTTATAATTTTGAAAAAATCAGAAAAACAGCAATAAACACTAAAATAAAACTACATGTTTAACATGTAGAATAATATTTAAAAGCACTTTCACAGGTAGCACGCTAAACTAACAAAAAGGGAAGTTTAGATCCAAATTATAAATGTGTCAAGTCATTATCTGGAAGCTTGTTTTAGTCCTTAAAATTCCTAATATTACAGGAAAAATTTTATATTGTTTCTGTCAAGGTTTCAGTTAAGTGTGAGTCTGTTCAGTTTACAAAGCTATATTTTACCAGCCAGGGCATTAAAAAACACATTTGTTTATACTATTTCCCTAATATCTGAATGCCCAACCAGATGTCCCACTAGCCAGTGAGTCTATACAATGGTGAGTAAGCCATAATCCTGGATCTGGGTGAGCTTATTACCCTGTAGCAGTGAACGACAAATGACTGAACAACTAAAGTAAAATGTGGAGGAAACGAAAAAGCTAAGTATAGAAGGCTATGGGAAGCATATAACAAACATTGTATCAGGGAAGGCTTCTCTGAGGAAATTGTGTTTCAAGACCTAAAGGTACTATTATACTTCACCTAGGGCTCACGAGGTGTATGCAAAAACCGAAAAAAAAATAATAATAAAATAAAACACCCAAAAAAACACCAGTCCTGAAGCCACCAAGCAGATAAGACAAATAAGTAAATTTCTTCAATTCTAAAATGCCATAATCTTACACTATACTAGCAATTATCTGAGTCAAATATAGCCATATATAATAGGCTTCAAAGATAGCACAAAATTTAAATAAAATTTAAACAACACATTCAACATTTCCTGAACACCTCCTCCTTCTAGCCAGCATTAGGGACTGATGACTGAATAATGAGATAGCCAGCCTGTCCCAGTCCCTCATGATGGTTTTAGTCAAAGGCACAAATTACAAAAAAATGTTATGCAAATAACTACTTAAAATTTTAATGAAAGCCACAGTGGATAGGTATGGTACAGGAGCAAAGTTAAAGAAAAACCTAATCTACTGCAGGGAAGAAAGCCAGCCCCTTCTATAGTCACCTCACTCCATGTTCACTTTAGTCAACTGTGCAATAACTATAGATATCCATCACCCTCTGGTCTTCCTACCTGCTCAGCAAAAAGCAAAACAAGATAAACCTATTCTGACTGAACCTGCCTACTTGTTTTTTCCATACCTGTGACCAAACACTTCTGACAGAAAAATACATTAGAGAAGATCTAAAGACTAGCGACAATAACTATATTTGAGCACTTATTTTAACACTAGGCACTACTCTAAGCACTTTATTACACCAGGCATTTTCTACTGGGGGTGATTTTGTGTCTTAAGGATTATTTAGCAATGTCTGAAGCCTTTTGTCATGAGTGGAAGGAATGCTAACGGCACCAAGTGGTTGAGGTCAGGAGAGCTACTGAACATCCTACAATTCCCAGGACAGCCCCACCACCACCTCACCCTCGTGCCTACACAGAACAAAGAATTAGGAGGTCAAAACGTCAACAGTGCTGAGGTTGGGAAACCTTGCTTTATACATGTCAGTTCACTTGGTTCTAGTTCACTTGGTTCTCTCGATAGCCTTATCAGGTAAACACTACTATTATCAACATTTTACAAGTTAGGAAATTGATGTAACAAAAGGGTAAGTACTTGCTTCAGGTCTTACAGCTATGAGGCTGCAGAGCCAGGAATCAAATTCAGACAATTTACTCTCGAGTCCATACTCTTAATCACAGCCCCACACTGCTTCTCATGGTAGGAGACAGGTTAGAAGTAACAACCTGGAAAAGGCATCATCTAAGAGAAAGGGTATGAGAACAATTCTAAGTTGGAATGAAAGAACTAAGAATTTTCTCGAAAGCATCAAGTAGTATATTTTTACAATATTAAAAAGTATAGTAAAAGAAATTCTATAAGAGAAAGGGAGTCCTTTCAGTCAAAAATTGGAATACAGGGACAAAGTTATGTTCACAATTTGCTTATCTTCCACCGATTAGCAGTGCAACTTGAAAAAGTTTCCTCTCTCTGGGTTTTTGTACCCTTAACTTGAATAAAATGGAAGTGGCCTAGATTATTTCTTGGGTCTTGAGCTAGAACCTTGAAAAGGGGTTTTATGTTTTTCATGAATTTATTTTTTAGAATGGTTATAAACTTACAGAATGACTGTGAAGACAGTAGCAGTCCCACATACCCTCCGCCCAGTTTCCCCTACTATTAACATCTTACATTAGTATGGCATATATTAATGAACTGACGATATACTAACTAAAGTTCATGCATTATTCAGATTTCCTTATTTGTCTGATTTTTTTCTCCCTCATGATTAGACTGGGGTTAAGGGGTTTGGTGAGGAAGACCATAGAGGTAGTTCCATTTTCGTCATATCAAGAACATCTGTCAACAATCACTGTTGATGGTGACCTTGATTATTACCTAGATGAGGTAGTTTGTTAGATTTCTCTACTGTACAATTACTCTCTCCCCCTTCCATACTGTATTCTTCAGAAGAAAATCTGCATGAGAAGCCCACACTTAAGGAATGGGGAGTTATGCTCCACCTCCTTCAGGACAGAGCAGGTATATAAATTTCTTAAAATTCTCCTGCATGGAAGATTTATCTCTTTGCCCACTTAATAATTATCTCATCATTTATTTACATCAGCATGAACTCACAGTTATTTATTTTATATTTTGGGTTATAATACAATTCTTTTATTTTCTTGCTCAAGTTGTTGCTGCTTTGGCCATTGGGAGCTCTTGCAGTAGGCATCCTCACCATTGTGGGTGTTTCTGTTTGGGGGTTTTGTTTTTGTTTTGCTTTGTTTTTAGCACTTCCTCACTTTCTAGCACAAGATGCTCTAGGTTCATCTTGTATATTTTCTGTGCCAGTACTAGAGTCTGGCCATTTCTCCAAAGAGCTCTGTTCCCTTTGCTGGAGAACGGTATTGGAAACCACCACTTGAGTGGTGGGTGTATTCATTGCTATGATGGGTACACTGAATCTACGTGTTTTCACCTAACAGAACAAAGAAAATTAATGAGTATATATATATATATACACACACACACACACACACACACATATATACATATATATATACACTAACCTGTATCTATACATGTATAAAAATATGCATATGTATTTCTATATGTAGCTATCTATATCTTTAATAAGCTAAACAAGAACTCATGCTGATGTTTCTAACTAAAATTCATTACCATAAGATAATTAGATAATTCTAGCCTCCTCTCCAAAGAAGACTTTTTAATAATTCTAATTATGGTATGGCTTCATTCTAGGATTTAAATTTCTAATTAATGTTAATTAATGGCTCTCCTGTCATCTGTGACACAGAGGAAAGGTTCTTGAATTGGATCATAATGTATGGGTCTGGGAATTTCCTTAAAAGAATTTAAAAGCTGTCAATATTTCAGGTTGCTTAACAATTTACTTCTCTATATAAACTAAGATTATTTGCCTAACTCATGGGACTGGCATGAAAATGAAATGTGTCAATATGGGTTTCTTAACTATTTAATTTTCTATTAAATACTATGTTGTAAAAAAACACACTAGCTTGGGCTACATCTAGCTGCAATAAGTTGAGCGCTAATTCTGCAATAAATACCAGAGCATCTGTCTTCATTTCTTGAATAGGATCTTTTCTCCTTTCTTTTCTTGTGTTTCAAACTGGCCTCACTGCCCCTAGAAGTGCTGCAGATGTGGCTGCTATGTCATATTTGCATCTTCAGATGGCAGAGAAGAAGCTTGTCTACATTCAGCATTCTGGCCCTGACCATCTGGATAATGGAGTCTGACACATGGAGGAAAAACAAAAACAAAAACTGGCTTCACCCAGCACCTCACTCACCTTCTCCCTTGTACTCCACTCCCTTAATCATTAAGCCGCCAGGACAATGAGGCTGTGGTCATCGCCAAATAACCTTAGGAACAAAGCACTGACCACAAAAACAGAGTTTCAGTCAAAGTAGAGATAAGAGCTAGGCCTCCAGTGTGTTTCAGCTCCAGGCCCAGAAAAGCAGGGAAGCCAGAGGAACCCAAGCTCGGCTGACATCAGGACCAGCTGCACTCCTCACATACCCTCTACAAGCACCTACAAGTCAAATAGAGCCCAGGACCCTACCTCCTTTAGCTACTACGGTTAAAAATGTTTCCCCTATCTAACCCATCCCCTGGAAGCCATCCGGAGCCAGGTCTCTGAGCATTAAGCTCATCTGTCTTCGGGCTTGGGCCACTTTATAAGCCAGGCTGGTCTTCTCTATGGATTTATGTCTGTTCACCAATCACGGGCTGTAAATGTCTAGGCAGCAGATTTCAAGACAGTGACTTGGACTCTGAAGCCCTCAGGTCTGAGCTACAGGCCGAATGAGGTAGCTCACAGGTAACTGAAAACACCTGAGTCCAAAGAAAAACCGAGATAAGCGCCAAAAGAGAGAAAAGGAATTAAGACACCGCCTTAGGTGCGCTTTTGTACATTTTAACTCATTTAATCCCGTATCACCTCTAAAGAGGGTCTTATTCTCACTTTTCTCAGAAAAACAGAATCGGAGAAAAACTGAGCTCACAGTAGGAGGTTGTGAGATTCCAGCCAACGGTTCCACCCAGGCCGCGGTCCCCAGGCTGTCCTGCGGGTCGCTTAGGGGGACAGCGCTGCTAGCCAGGCCCCCGCCGCCAGCCGCCCGGCTTCCCGCCCACTCCCGCTCCGCCGCGCAGCCTCCCGCCCGGGAGCCCGGCACTCACCCTCCGCGCTGTCTCGGGCCCGCAGGAAGTCATCGGAGCGGCCGTCACGGAAGGCCCGGCACAGAGTCAGGCAGAGGAAATCCAGCATCCAGCCGGCAGCTACCGCCTCGGCCTCCGCCACCAGGCCCGCGTCCTTTTCTTTCTCGGGGACCCCCATCTCAACCTGGAAGTCGAACTGCTCCTGATCATCTCTCGCTATTTCCCACAGCCGCTCCTCCGAGGGGCCCGCATCCGCCCCGTCTGCAAGGCCCCTGCAGCTAGGGAACGCTCCAGCACCGCATCCCGCCATGTTCAATAGCTGGCGCGGGTTTTGCCACTTCGAGCGCCGGGCTGCGATTGGTTCGTGCTGGAGGGCGGAGGCGGTGACCAAAAGGGCTCTTCCGCCGTGAATTCACCAATCACCACGATGGGCTTGAGCCTGGCTTCTGATTGGCCTAAACTTGCTGCCTCCTACAGCACGAACCAATTACTGGTCCGTCTAGCGGGGGCTTTTTTATATTTTCAAATATATATATATATATATATATATATATATATATATATATATATATATATATATATATATATATATATATATATATATATATATATATATATATATATATATATATATATATATATATTTGAATATATATTGTATATTGTTTTATGCAAAAAAGATCTAAGGTAAATACAGCAAAATGTTAAGATTTGATAAGGTTGAGTGGCAGGTATGCGTTTATTTTATTGTTCCCTGTACTTCATAAGTTTGAAATATTTCATAAAATCTTTTTAAAAATAAAAATATTCAGAGTACATTTGGTTTGTAACAATTTTACACAACAGATTTGACCAGCATTGCCTTGCTAAATCAAACAATGCCTTGACTAAACTCACTAAATTGGCTTATTTTGTCAGCCCTTGTGATATTCTTCCCAGTAGAGGTCGCTATGCAATGAAATATTTGGTAGAATATATAGCAGAAAGAAAATATATAGCATACTTCAACCTTGCAAAGATTATCAATCTTTAAAAAAAAAAACAACTATGAAAATCGTTCTTACTAATCCAACCTGCAACTCCAATATGCAAAAGAGCTAAACAGGAGGTGAGATGAGGGCCTGAGAACCTATCAATTATATATATATGTACTACTTCCTGTCTAGGTTGAGCTGAGGCTAGTAGGTAGAAATAACTGAGGACACTTGACTGGAGCAGGAAGTGCAAGGGAAGAGAGAAAGACAGAAATGGGGACTCTTTTATCAGATTATCAGTGATAAATTTTACCTAGAATATTAGAATGATTTAAAATTTTAATTGGATCAATTTTGCTGCCAGAGAGGATCTATCTATCTATCATCTATCCATCTATTTATTATCTACCTACCTACTACCTGTCATCTATTCATCCATCCGTCCAATATAATTAGTTGCAGAGATTAGCACTTTAGTTGTATTATGTGCTTGATAAAACATTTCTGTACTTTATTCTCAAATGCCTTCTTACCTGGTAAAGATAGTAGCATGTGTGTGGAGGATAGTCTTTGAGTGGCAATGGGCTCTTCCAGGAGACCCTTATTTATTTATTTATTTATTTATTTATTTATTTATTTATTTACAGAGACAGAGACAGAGTCAGAGAGAGGGATAGACAGGGACAGAAGCATCAACCATTATTTTTTTGTTGCAACACCTTAGTTGTTCATTGATTGCTTTCTCATGTGTGCCTTGACCGTAGGGCCACAGCAGACCGAGTAACCCCCTGGTCGAGCCAGCAACTTTGAGTCCAGCTCTGCTCAAACCAGATGAGCCCACACTCAAGCTGGTGACCTCAGGGTCTCAAACCTGGGTCCTTCCGCATCCCAGTCCGACGCTCTATCCACTGCGCCACCACCTGGTTAGGTGAGGCCCTTCTTTTAATGACAGTACATTAGTGTTCACTTATAAAGTTACTTCTACATGAAGAACTTCTACAGTTCTTAAGCTGATGAAAATAGCACAGTAAACATAAACTGGAATTCTAAGATTGTATAGGAAGAATATAAAAGCACAATTATTGACCCTTTCATAACACTTCTGAAATAAGTGTAAGGTTTGAATGCACTCATCAGGGTAAGAATGTCATTTTTAAAGAGTCAAACTATATGTTATATAGTTGTAATGCTTAATAGGAAATTTTTTTTCAGTAGCAAATTGCCCCAGGGGAAAATTACTGTAAGAAATTGAAGATGGCTTTTATTTTCACTCAGAATTGCTATATTATAACATATCAAGAGTTACAAATTTTTATAATAAATTTTTTCCTACTGCTGCATAACAAACCATCACCAAAGTTAATGAATTAAAAAATAAGTCATTTTCTTATCTCTTGAATCTGTAATTTGAACTTTTAAGGACAGAACTTGCTTCCTTTCCCTGCTCTACCCCTTCCCCTCCTCCCCCCACCCCTTGGCATGTGAGAGCATAAGAACTGAACTAGATAGCACCTTAATCTTGGACTCCCAGCCTCAAGAACTGTGAGAAATAAATTTCTATGGTTTAAGCTACCCAGACTCTGGTATCTTGTTATAGCAGCCTGAACTGACTAAGACAACTAAGAGTAAACATTTCTTTTTCTTAGTATTTTGTGTGATGATTATTAAAAAATATTCTAGAATGATGGTGTTGTCCCTGGCTGTAGAGAATTCTCATCTTATTTATTCTTATTTAAAAAGATGCTTCACTCTGAATTTACCATCTTGACAATTTGGTTGAATCTCATTTGTATGAAATAATACTTAAGCAATAAAAAAACCCTAATCCAATTAAAACAAACTATTTTCATTATGATCCAAGAAATTGGACCATTTACCTTCATTTTGCCCATTATTCCCAGTGTACAAATTCATGATGAATAGACATAACATCTTTTCATCAAATTTTCAATCTTCAATGACTGTTGTTTAATTGTTAGAGTTGCTAATTCTCTTTCTGTGTTTTTCCTGCCATATTACCTCAGTGAAATCTTTCACTCTATTCACTGGAATAGAGTGAAAAGTCAAAATTAACACTTAAATTATTGCCATGTTTATGTACTTTCTCTAGTATATCAATGTTGCTATTGTATAGCATCAGAATAAAACAAGTATTTATAAATGTTTAGTTACTGATTGATTTTAGAGCGAAAGGAAAGAAACGAGAGAAACATCGATCTGTTCTTCACTTATTTATGCATTCATTTGTTGATTCTTTTATGTGCACTGACCTGGGATCGAACCTGTGACCTTGGCATATCAGGACAACTTTCTAAACAACTGGACTATTGTGCCAGGGCTGGAAGTCTGAAGTTTTAAAAATCCTAGTTTAAGAAGCAATTGGAAGCAGCAATTTTGTGTTTTAATACAGAGCTTAAAGTTTTTCCCCCCCAAATATTTTAAATTACTTAGTAGTATTCCCTCTTACAGCTCTGTCCTGTAAAAATGCCCTAGACCATTTTGTCTAGAATCCTCCAGCACTTCCATGACAATTCCTCGAAGAAAGTTTGAAGGACTATGGAATGGGGACTTTCTGTTCTCAGTTTGTTTGTTTTTGTTTTTGTTTTATAAAAAGATGTTTAAAAGATATAACTTCATTTAAAAACTTGTAAAGACTTTTCATAAAAACAAATCTTATGCTTTTGGGAAAAAAACCCCTCACATTTACTGAGTATATTCTCTATAGATGATTTCATTGAATGCTCACAACAACTCATTTTGGTACTCACTATTATCACCCCTGTGTTGTAACTTGCTTTATGTTGCTCATCTTGTCAGTGGTAACCTGGACAGTCTTGCCTGAGATTACTCATGTGTCCACAGTCATCTGCTGGTAGAGGGTCCTATGGCTTCTCTCACTTCTGGCGGATGGTGTTAGCTATTAGCTGGAGTGTTTTGTCTCCTCCATGTGGTCTCTCACCCTCCACTAATTTAGACTAAGCTTTTTCAGGAATGGTGATCTCCGGGTTCCAAAAGTGTCAAAGTTGAAGCTGCAATGTCTTTTATGACCTGGGCTCTGGAACTTGCCCAGACTTTCTTCTGCCACAATCTTTTGGTCAAAGGAAGTCACAAGCCTCCAACTCTTGATAGGAGGTGTAGCTATATCACATGCAAGGCCTCATAGATACAGGGTAGCATGATTCTTCAGGCCATAATTATAATCATCATCACAGTATTTATGTATCAACTATATACTGCTGTATAAAAAAAATCATTCTCGCCTGACTGGGCAGTGGCGCAGTGAATAGAGCATCAGACTGGGATGCAGAAGACCCAGGTTCGAGACCCCGAGGTCACCAGCTTGAGTGAGGGCTCATCTGGTTTGAGCAAAGCTCACCAGCTTGGACCCAAGGTCACTGGCTCGAGCAAGGGGTTACTCGGTCTGCTGAAGGCCCGCAGTCAAGGCATGTATGAGAAAACAATCAATGAACATTTAAGGTGTTGCAATGTGCAATGAAAAACTAATGATTGATGCTTCTCATCTCTCCATTCTTGTCTGTCTGTCCCTGTCTATCTCTCTCTCTGACTCTCTCTCTGTCTCTGTAAAAAAAAAAATCACTCTCAAACTTTGGGACTTACAACAACAACCATTTTATTGCTCACAAATCTGTAGGTCAGGAACTCAGACATGTTGTGATGGGGTAGCTTTCTCTGCTGTATGTGGTGCTGAGTGAGACAGCCATCCTGGACTGGAGGGCCCAACAGAGCCTTGGCCACATACCTGGTACCTTATCAGGGGGTCTGGTGGGCCGGCTGGGCCTCTCTTTTCTCATGGTGTCAGCTGGAGATTTTCTTCATGTGGCCTCTTCTTCCACATGGTGTTGTAGTAAAGTACCAAAAGCTACAAAATTAATATTAATATTTTAAGGAAAGAAATGTGAAAGTTTCCTGGCTTGCAGAAACATACTGTGTAGGAGGCTGCCTTCTACTAAAAAGCTTAAAGAGCATTTTATTAATTTGTGCTAGGTGTGCAGAGAGATTTTGTGGATATGGTTTTTGTGCTTGTGTGATTTACACCAAGTCAGGATGGCCAATAGCATTGTATTGTAAGTGAAGAGGGGAAGGAGATTTGGATTCCCATCCTTCCCCCCACACCTGTGAGGAAGCGGTAAATAGCTAGCCAGGTGCAGGAAGGGAGAGATTGAAAAAAACCCTTTTCTTATTTGATGAGCCATTTGCAGGCATTTATCCCTTTGCACCATGGAAACCACCCCTCCCCTCCTGAAGACATATAATTAATGTGTATATATATATATATATATATACACACACAAAGGAATGGCAAATGAACACTAGAAAATTTAGGAATACCTTTTAGTATGTGGAATAACATTTTTGCTATTGTGTTATAAGTTTTAATGTATAGAAATGTTTTTCATGGGTCCTATAGACAAATGTTGTAAGCTTGCTAATGAACTGTGTCCCATCCCCCTCCTCCTTTTCCTGCCAACAAAGGTATATAACCTGCCGCAAGGGCTGTGCCAGACACACATGATTTGGGTCTGCGAATGCCCCATGTTAGTCATATGCGGCCGGCTTATTTAATAAATCTCCTCCTTTAATAAAACTCCTTAAAATTCATCTGGACTTGGTGTCTCTACGTAAACCACGGAAGTGAGGTACGGGGTACTTTACAACAGTGTCTCCTCCAGAGCCTGTCTTCATGGACTCTCTGGTGTGGGATGTGTTGTACTTCTCTCCATGAAGGTAGAAAAGAGCCAAAGCAGATATTCTCAGGACTTTGAAGGCCCAAGCCCAGAACAGCACAATGTCACTTCTTCCATGCCCTTCCAGTCAAAGCAATCCGTAAGGTCATTCCAGATTCAATGGTGGACAAGTAGACTTCACCTCTTTATAGGAGGAGGAACAGGTGTGGACAGAGATGAGAGGAACTGTTGAGGGCTATCTCTGTGAACAGTGTGCTAGAGTGTTGGGTTAAATGTGGAGACAGAAAAAGCTGGGGCCAAAGGGTTAGTCTGTGCTGGTACCCAAATAGAGTTTTACCTACTAGCCAAAATGATTCCATGAAAGAGAAGGCAGCTATACATGAGGGAAATTCAAAGGTTTCTTTCAACTAACAAACCAATAGAAGATGTGAACAGTGGTTGAGAAAGTGGGTAGAAAAACTTATGATGTTTTCAGGCCAGCTGGCCATGAGATGGTCAAACAGAAAAACCATACAACCTCTGCAGCCAGTAGAAATGTTTAGTTATGACACAGGAAGCACCATGAGGGGTCCATGTGTCTTCCCCAAAGACATTTTGTCAAAATAAGACTAATGTGGAATTTATCCTTTCACTAATAGGATGATATCATAAAATTCCCCTTCCATCACCAGTTGGGCAGAACCCAGAAGCAGATGGCCAGACAATACGGAGGCTCTAATTAGGGAGAGAAAGTGGCAGGGCCACCAGAATAGAAGGAGATGTCTTTCCTTGGTAGTAATGAAGCAGTTGCAGGCAATTTGTAGAGTGTTTTGGAGGAAAATAAAGGCTTATTTTTGTCTAGATGTGCTTATGCAAGGTCAACTTGTAGAAAAAACTTGCTTGCTCCAAGAATTTTTTTTAAACCATCCATTCCACATGGAAAAAAAATTGTAAAGACTTTGAACAACTTCTGATATTCCTGACCCTGGCAAAACCGAAAGTGTAAAATACAATACTTTCCATTTTATACATTTGATATTCTGTGGCCCATTCAGATTCTCTCTCCAATTCCAAGGGCTGGTATTATGACACCAGCAACAACAATAATAATAATAAACAAGTGATCTTTAAGAGAAGTGTTTCCTTTTTTTCAAAGCACACTCGCATTTATTACTCATTTTTATCTCCTCTCCTCTCCTCAGTGAGCCTTGGTTTCCTGCATGCAGCTCACGGAGCTCTGGACAGACCTAAGAGTCAGAAGGTGTGAGAGACAAAAGGGCACAGCTCCCATCAATTTCCTGTTAATGATCTGGGCATTTTATTATTTCCTTCATCTAGTTAAAAAGTTCTCTATTTTTAGTGAAAAGCAAAAACATCCTATTTGGAAGCCAAATTTTAATTAGAAGCCGTTAATGCCAATTCTGTCTTTCTGCTCATGAGAGTCATTACTTGTGCGTGTCCCCATTAGCGCACGAAATGAAAAGTGGTGGTGGTATCTGTTTAATTAGGCTTAACATTTAAATTTGTATGTTCAAAGATTAAGAAGGTTTGTTGAGAGCTAATGAGCAGGGTGCTTGCTCTTTGGTAGATTATCTCACAGAGAGAGAAAGGATTGGGTATGCCCCTTCTAACTTTTCACCTACATTTTCATCAAATCTAAAAGCTATCTCTGAGTCAAAAAGAAAAAGATGAAAAGCCATGGTCACCCACCTTTAATGCAACCAAAGAGTTGCTGCTGATCTTGTCCTATGATTATGACTGCAATCCTATATCGCTTTTGCATTTTGCAGGAAGACAGCCGAATTCGTTTGAACTCTTTACATTTGGTTCATCTGGACAAAGATGATGCTTTACTCCTGTTAAAGCGGCATTTCCCCCCACAAATTTAAATCAACCTGATCTTTCCGTTGATGATTAAACTACTGATAATACTTTGGGTTTCAGAATTTTCTTGGCCCATTTTTAAATACTGCAGCCTTAAAGCCAGTGAAGACAGTTTCTCAGAGGCAAGGGCACCATCCTCTTCTGCCCAATGCCCCCGTTCTCTGGCCTGCTGGTTCCCTCCTCAATGGCCCTGCGGTTTTTCGAGTGGAGACTCATTTAAAGAACAGCGCGTTCATGAAGTCAGCACCATGGGCTCTGGCGCTCACACAGAGGAAATGGCTCTTTGGAGAATAATGGTTGATTTGTTCAGCAAGAGCACAGTTTTCAATTTCCACAAATAATTTTTGGGCTGTGTATAAAATATCTTTTTGTGCCTCAATGTCTGGGCACTTCCCAAGGCAATTTCAAGTCAGTTTATGAGGAAAAAACCCAAGTGCTCACAAGGGGAGCTTTTAGGTAAGGTGACCAATCATCCTCCTTTAGGGAGAACAGTCCTTCTTTTGTAAGTTCCATCTTCATTTGTATCTAAATGAATACTTTTTTCTTACAATTATTATTAAAAATTAATAGGCATGTAAGCATAACTACAATATAAAATATTACAAATGGGTTTTTTTTTTTTTGTATTTTTCTGAAGTTGGAAACGGGGAGGCAGTCAGACAGACTCCTGCATGCGCCCGACCGGGATCCACCTGGCACGCCCACCAGGGGGCGATGCTCTGCCCATCTGGGGTGTAGCTCTGCTGCAACCAGAGCCATTCTAATGCCTGAAGTGGAGGCCATAGAGCCATCCTCAGCACCCAGGCCAACTTTTGCTCCAATGGAGCCTTGGCTGCAGTAGGGGAAGAGAGAGACAGAGAGGAAGGAGAGGGGGAGGGGTGGAGAAGCAGATGGGCGCTTCTCCTGTGTGCCCTGGCCAGGAATCGAACCCGGGACTCCTGCAGGCCAGGCCTACGCTCTACCACTGAGCCAACCGGCCAGGGCCTTCTTTTTCTCTCTCTTCTCCCACAGCCATGGCTCCCTTGGTTTGAGCGCATTGGCCTCGGGTACTAAGGATGGCTCCATGAAGCCTCCCCCTCAGGCGATATTTAGCTTGGTTGTGAACATGACCCCAAATGGGCAGAGCATCAACCCCAGACAGGGGTCACTGAGTGGATCCCTGTTGGGACACGTGGGAGTCTGTCTATTTCCCCTCCTCTCACTTAAATTAAAAAAATTTTTTTTTGTTTTAATTTGCATTCCTTTGATTGAGAGTAAGTATATAATTTCCAGGCCTTTGGAATTCTTTTGTTGTTGCTAACTACTTTTTCAAGGCTTTTTTCTATTTTTTTCTTGAGTTGTTCTTTTTCTTACTAATTTGGAAGAGCCCTTTATAAATGAAGTAAATTAGCCCTTTGATGTTGGGATGTCATTACTTACAGATGAGAGATAGAATGGGATTTTCCTATTTAAATGTCTAGCTTCTTTGGGAAATGACTTTACAGAGTAAGCATTATAAGGCAATTTCTTGCTAAAATCTAATACAGCATAAATGACACTTTTTGAATTATAGTTAGAAAAATTTGAATTCTTAAAATAGAAAAATGCCTAACATTAGTCTTTTTTTTTTTTTAAATCACTGGTATTTCAGAATCAGTTTATTTCTACAGTGAATTTACATCCATCCTAAAGAAGGCATTTTAGCACAAGTTAATTTATCCACACAAATTATGGTGATTTACGTGTGTGAGTTTTTGGACTTCACCTTTTCATCGTGTCTAACACCTGCTTTCAGGTATTTTTGAGAGTGATTCTTTAAACAATAGTTGTTCTTCAGCACAAAATGTAGCTTTGTGATTAATAGAAGTTTAAAAATGTGTTTTTACAAATTGCTTGCTTCTCCCTACCCCCCTTTACTGATTTGTCATCTGTGCTAAGTGGACACAGAGCCAATTTAATGAACACAATTTAGCAAAAAATAAATTTGATTCTGGAGCACCACAAATGATCGGATCTCAGGAATCAATGTGACAGGGAAAGGTCATGTGGTTTGTCCTTCATTCGGGCAGGGTTGTGCTTTCACTAGAGCTGGGCACCCCTCTCCTAATTCTGAGACATCCTGGGAGGGGAGCTCACCAGCTCTCTCGTTATCGCTAATGTGAAACATCCATCACCTGGGGATACTTTGTCTGAAGGACATTTCATTTCCTCGGACTGGAGTTTATTCCCATTTTCTTTAAATGAGTCTTTAGTGATGACCACATACAATTTCTGTTAACTAACCACTTTAGAGAAATGGGATTGAAGGAGGCGGTGGGTATTAAGCTCTTAGAACATAGGCTGGCACAAAATAGGCCATACTAATTATTATCATGATTATCACTGTGTCAGATGGATGTCATCAGACAGACATGGTCTTTGCCTGTCTGGTGATAAAGGAACATTAAGTAATTTGAGGGTTAGCAGCACTGACTGCCTGGTTGTGGTGGATTTGGGTGCTGTATTCTGAGGCTGTATCTGGGATCATTGGAGGAATGCATGGGCCAATGGTTGACATTGGTGAGGACAGAGCATGGGATGAACAGCCATACTTGAGCTAGCTGTTTACCATTCCCATGGTGATAAATGCAAGCTTTATGAAGGTAATGATCCCCATGTAATTAATCTTGGGTCCCCAGTACTTGGCATAGTGCCCAGCACAGGACAATATATCTATCGAATACTTAAAAATGTTGACTCTTATAAAATCACTCAACTCATTTATGTTATAACAGGAATGTTATTCCTGTTTTCCAGTTGGGTATTATAATCTAAAAAAATTGTCCTTGGCCCTGGCTGGTTGGCTCAGTGGTAGAGCGTTGGTCCTGAGAATGGATGTCTTGGGTTTGATTCCTGGTCAGGGCACACAGGAGAAGCAACCACCTACTTCTCCACCCCTCCCTCTTTTGTTTCTTTCTCTCTCTTCCTTTCCCACAGCCATGGCTCAATTGGAGTGAGTTGGCCTTGGATGCTGAGAATGGCTCCATAGCCTCTGCCTCAGGAGCCAACTAAGAATAGCTTGGTTGCTGAGCAACGAGCAACGAAGCAACACCCCAGATGGGCAGAGCATTACCTTATGGGGGCTTGCTGTGTGGATCCCAGTTGAGGTGCATGTGTGCATGCAAGAGTCTGTCTCTGCCTCCCCTCCTCTAACTTAATAATAAAAAATGTTGTCCTTGTACAATTGCTGTTTCTCAGGTCAGCCCTTTTATTTGGCCAGAGAGGTCATTGTCACTCTCTTCTGAAGGTGCGTGAAGCTCACCTAGGCTATTTGTGAGTTATAGAAGCCAGAATTAAACTCTGTCTCTTGTTGTAACCTTGAGCACTGTGATAAGTTCTTATATTCCATGCTGTGCTGATGCTTCCTGCCACCATGCTGACTTTGTAGGGATGTGAGCCACGATAAAGTTCAAGGTCATGTGAGGAGCCACTATGTTACAACCCGTGGAAACAAAGGCTTCTTTCTGTACAAAACTTTCTCCTGACCAGGACCACCTTGCAAATTGAACTCAAAAGTTCTGCTGGAGGGATTTTATAATCGTTAGCTCTCCGAGGGCTGTCAGAGAAGTCACGAGGGATGAGAAAGGAAAGGTCTGGGGCTGGAGTGAGGATGTGCTCAGTTTTGGCTCTGGCACTGTCTCTGCTATTTTGCAGCTGCCTGAGTCACACTGTTAAACCCAGCTGCTGACAGGAGGTTGAATATGGGAAATGGGAAGGGAGGAGGAAACTCTTTTCTTAGTTCTCTTAGGTGCCACGCTGTCAGCCCCTCCCACCACCATTTTCCTTACCGTCCCAATGGTGCACTGTGGGGGTCTAAGGGTGGAAGGAGAATGGGGTGGGCTGGGGCAGAAAGGGAGGACCATACCAAAGAAGTGAGAATTTTGAATTCAACCTAGTCAACAAAGGGAAGGAGATGAAGGCTGCTTTTATCCCATTTCTCTTGGGTCAGATGGAGTTCTAGGAATGGGTGACTTCTCCAAATTATTTTCTGTGTCCTGGATTTTTAGAAAAAGAGGGCTTGGGAAATGGAATGTGGTAAATGGAATGAAGGAGCTCGTGTGGGAGGAGATTTGTGGTCCCTTTTGTGGCTAGAGCACCCTTACCCCAGGGGCTGCTGACTCTCTGGGATGACCTGTGAAACCTGTGGACCTTCTGATGGGAATGGCTGCTCCTGGGTGGTACAGTGAAACCGGGACGGTATGGGTACAAAAGTCTTTAGGGGACACCCCTTTCCTCATCTACGGTTTTCGACCTTGAGCTTTAGCCTTGAGCAGAAGGGCTCTTGTGACAGAATGGGAAGTAAGCATGTTGCTTCTAATCAAATTCTCTACGTTACCAGCCTCAACCTCTTTTGTCCGTAAAAATGTATCCTCTCATGTACTTCTTCCTCTCCTCAGTGAAATGACAACCAGAATGGGGCCCTCTTGCTTTAGGAAGATGACTGGTGCTGTCTGAGCTAGTAAGGCAGAAGAGAATGGAGGAAAGTGTCATCGAGCCCAAGGCCAGCCCGTTGTCCTTGTCACTCCTCCCCCCGGCCCCCCCCCCCCCCCCCGCCGTCACCAGTACAGGAGTTGGGTGTAGAGAGACGAGGTACTCTTGTCATAGCTGTGTTGGGCCATGAATACACTGGTGATATTTTACTTCATATTTGTAGCCATCTCTTATCAATTTAACACAGGCAAGTATCCTTGGCCTGAAGAGCAGGGAAATGCTGTTGAGAGTGGCAATTTCTCTGAAAGCATCATCCTTGAAACTTTTTGACAATTAAACACAGGTCCTTAAGGTAAAGCAGTAAAGACTGTAATGTGCATCCCCAGCACTTTATTAACAACAAGGAATGAAATTTTCTTTGATGGAAAGGCAGCATAGCAAAGCAAAAGCTAGCATCCTGGCTGTACTAGCTGTGTGACCTTGGGCAGGCTGCTTAACTTCTCTGCTCCTTGATTTCCTCTTCTAAAAAATGGGGGTGGTAATCTGGTATTATGAGGATTAAATGAGCAAATACAGGTTTAGGATTTGGTGCATGGTAAGGTGCTATATACGAGTTTGTTAAATAAATAAGCCTCTCTCCTCACTATCTGCTAACCTCTTGCCTTGGAGAGCCGGCCTCATTGGCAGTCTTCTCATTTGCCTCACTGGCCAGACATGACTGGGTTTATAACTGGTGAAATAATGCAACCTGAACAGACAGGGGTTCTTTTTCAAAAATTATTAAGAATTTGAAGATGGTGACACCAGGGCATCAAATTATAATAAGTATGGGGCTCTTCGGAGTACCTGCATTTCTGTGTAACTGCACAGGTCGCATACCCATGAAGCTGGCCCTGGGGTCAGGAGTTCAGACTTGGTTTATTCGACAAGGAGTGTCCTAAATTGGTCTCAGGAATGACAGTGAAGGACTATCTCAAAATTTTTTGATGAGCTCATCCCAGAGTTCTAGCAAGGGGGCATGCATTGACTTTTTAAAAAATACACACCTAGTGACATACATCCATAGGGAGGCTGAAAGGATTCATTTGAAAAGGAGAGTACTTTGAATGGCAATGAATCCAGTTGTCAGTTTTTCCAGACTTAGAAGTGTTAGCCCATACTTCCTCCCAAAGCTCCCTGCCCAGCAGCCAGTAACACGGTCTGCAGGAACCATGGTCGCTGGGTGGGGGCACGCACGCCATGCTCACTGTGCAGTGGCTTCATGCAGAGAACTGAAGTGACACAGATGACTCATTTACACATTTATTTTCTATCTTGCTTATTCTACCAGACTGGGATGGAGAACAATGCCAGCAATTTTATAGACATTTTGACAGAAAGTAAACAAGTATTTTGATGTCGAACAATTGTACAGACTACTACATGCATTTAAGTATGCTGATTGATGCAGAAATATTGAGTTGATCAGCAAAGCCACTAATACAAAATCAGATTTTCTCTTTATGGAGTTAAAAATGCAACAGATAATGGGGACATGGACACAAACGCCATTGAATGTGAGAGAAAGGCATTGTATTAATGGGTGTAGGATGGACAGCTGAGCAAACACATGTATGCTAAATCATATCCTCTTTAAAAAACTGAAACAAAACACTTCGCTTGCAAATATGAGACAAAGCATGTTCCGGCAGATGAATGAGACTAGTAGACAAGACTTACCACTTATGAATAAGCCGTAGCTTCTATTGAGGGTTTGCTTTGAAAGTATTTTCCACATAGTGTAAGATGAAACATTAACACTGTAACGAGTAGTCAAGACAGGAGAACTCAACTGAGAAATCTTAAAAAGTAAAATACTTATTGTGCTTTTCCCTTGCAGCATACAGAGCATTCGCGGAATAGTATGAAAACCCTCTTAAACATTAATAAAAGTGAATGATGCATCATGTGACTGTACCTATAAATCTAATACCATGTGTAACTTAGAAATATGAAATTGTATTACTTAACATATATAGCAATTTTAAGAACTATTAATTTAACTTTTAACTTCTGATACTCTCTATTCCCTAGGTTTTAAAAATAGGTTTAAGTGTTTTTAATCAGGAAGATGTTAGGGACTTAATAGAAACTATTAAAATCTCTACAACTTGAGAAAAAAAGTAGGTTGTATATCAACCAGTTTTATAGAGAAATCACCCATGATTATTCCCAGCAAGCCTTTTTATGTGCATTAATTACTGATAGTTTTATAGCTTCATCATAAGTTTTCGTAAAATCACTTTGTGAATCTTCACAGAGTTGTCCTGAGTGTAACAGCAAGTTATAATTCTAACATTAAACACTGAAATAATGAGTTTTGGGAGTTAGGCATATGTGTTTTTAATAATATATGACTCTAGTTAATCAAGAAAGCAAATCGGTCAGGCTCCCCCTCCTGATCTTAAACACACTCACGTTCACATCCACACACACAAACATGGCCTTCCCAAAGCCAATTGACTTAAAAAGTGACATTATGGACTTCAATTTCCCCATTTACCTCATTTGGAGATTTGCCTTTCTCTATGAACTTTCCTTTTATTTTTCCTTTCTCTTCCCTTCTCCCTTCATCTTCTCTCCCCTTCACCCCAGTGCTGGCCTTTAGAAGTCTGTATGTCAATTTTGTTGATACCCAAGTTCAGTTTTTGGAGACCAGAATGAAAATAATAAACACCCTTGACAACTGGACGTCACCAGGTGGTCCATTCTGAGGGATGTAGATCCTTTGTCTAGCAAAAAGAGCCCATGTCAGGCAGGTAAGCAGTCACCACGGTGCCCTCCTTGTCTTGAACACAGAATAGTGGTGAAAAAAAAAACACTTAAGGCAGGTCTACACTGGCCATGGGAAATAATTTTAGCCATTATCTGGGAAAACCAGTTGCTATTTCTATGCACTTTGCTGGCAGACAACACTTTTAAACTGGATTACTTGACATATTGAGACTGTAGATACAATGTAGAGCTTTGTAGTATCAACCTGAAAAAAGTTACAAATACTATGTCCGTACTTACAGTAAAGAATGCACAGATGGAAATGATTCAAACAGTGAGCCATTGAAGTAAAGGCACGACTGCCCTGCCCCAGACTTCTGTGGGGGTAAATGTGAAGTAAGTTCACAGTCACATAGTGTGCTTGTCTCTATACATGACACCATGACATACTGTGTTGACGTAGTAAGGTGAGATGGTCACGCTGGCAGCTTTTAAATGCAGCAGACATGGACAGTCAATGTTGACTTTTCACATAAGCTCCGTAGAGACAGGTAATAAATACATGTTGTGAGCTGGGTGGGCATTATAATTCTTTATCTGAATATTATTTACTAAGCTAGGAAATTTATTTTTTGAGAAGTCAGGTAGAAATACAGTTATTGGTTAGGCTATAACTAAAAGGTAATATGATCTCTAAATTGTCATGCAATTATGCTTTACAACATGAATTATTTTTTAAAGCCTAACAGCTGATGGAAACCCAAAATGGGTTATACTAAAATTTCACAAAATTCCTAAGCAAAAACCAAAAAAACCCTCAAAACCCCCAAAAACCCTCCTTAAAATCAAAATCTTATTTTCAGTTTACCAATGAGAGGTACTGGATATTCTGAAGGTGAAATTTGAACCTATCTTGGAAATTCCTTTGCAGATTCAATGGAAGATCTTCCTAAAGCCAGTCTGTCCTTTTTATTTTTTTTAATTGTTTATTTTATTGATTTTTAGAGAGAGGAAGGGAGAGAGCAGGAAAGAGAAAGAGGTAAGAACATCTGCTCCTGTATGTGCCCTGACTGGGTATTGAACCAGCTACCTCTGCACTTCGGGATGATGCTCAAACCAACCGAGCTACCCAGCCAGGGCATTAGCCAGTCTGTCTTTAATATCAGAATTTGTTGCTTCCCCTGGCTCCACGGTGACCCCAACTAGTCGGAGCAGTTGTGGCGTGCCGCATTATAGACAGTCCTGGGTAGCACCCAGCTGCGATGCTTCCCTAAGAAATAAGGGCTCTATCTAAATTTCTGTGACCTGGCATTTTACACAAATTGAAATAGAAAATGAGCCTCCTCCTTTTTGTGATGAATAAGATTTTAATATAAAACAAACAAACAAAAAGTCTCTGCTGAAGCCTAATGACAGCACACTTTAGATGATAAAAATGACATTTGATGAGAATTTTTAACACTGAAAGCTTTTATCCTCATTTTATAGTTTATTCTGGCAAATAGCCAATTATAGAAAATCTGGAACCAAATTTGGTTATAAATTACTTTATGGAATATATCTTTACAAATATAAAGTGTAAAGATGGAGCAGTATGATGAATATTCACATAATGACTAAGTATGGTTAATTTTGTGGTAATAAAAACTGTAAAAGACTTCAAATAGATAACATATCTAAAGTCTTAGTAATTCTAGGAAGCTGATTTTTCTCTAGAAAAAATTAACATTTGTCTATTAAACATTAAAAATATAAGGCTGTTAGGTAAAGGGGAAAAAACCTGCACTACTAATTTTCATAGCATGTTATTTGTCCAAATAATGTTAACCTCCCTTAAAACCACGTAAGGTGAATATATATATAGGTAATTTAGCAAATAAAATGCTATTTAAAGGGAATAGTAAGGGAAAACTTATATTTATATTTACACACAAATTTAAAATGTTAACTGTGTAGGAAGTCACATAAAATTTTAGAAGACTAATTAGCACACAAATGTTAGTCAAATGATTTCTTTTGGAATACTTTCAAAATGAAAAATTACATTTTTCAAGCATTATGCTAGGTGTTTTACTATATACCATCTCATTTAATTTAGAATAGTCTTTATTTTTATTTATTTATCTTTTTAAAGATTTTATTTACTCATTTTAAAGAGGGGGGAAAGAGAGAGAGAGAGAGAGAGCAAGAGAGGAGGAACAGGAAGCATCAACTCCCATATATGCCTTGATCAGGCAAGGCCAGGGTTTCAAACCAGTGACCTCAGCATTTCAGGTTGATGCTTTATCTGCCACGCCACCACATGTCAGGCAATTTAGAAAAATCTTTTAAAAAAGTATATTTATAGTAAAATAATAAATACTAATTTCAAATGACCATCTAAAGATATTTTTTATAACAAACTTAAAAAGTATTTTAATCCAAATATGAATTTTTTCTTTTTCTTCTTTCTTAAATCCAAATTATTTCTTTAAAAGTTTAAATTGATTTTAGAGAGAGAGGAAGAGATAGAGAGAAAAACATCAATTTGTTGTTCCACTGACTTCACTTATTTATGCATTCCTTGGCTGATTCTTGTATGTGCTCTGATGGGGGAATTGAACCTGTAACCTTGGGTGTATTGGGATGACATTAACTAACTGAACTAGCCATTTTTCCATATGCTCTTCTCTCCATTCCCTAATATCTTTTGCTAAAGTTTTGTTTAAATTTCTATTATAGTTTTGACCATGAACCATGTAAAAACTACGGAGATAACATTCATCTTCCCCGGATGGCAATGCTTGTTGCCATTGAACCATAATTAATGGCTCATTTAGTCCTGCCTTGACTTGACACCTGAAACACTATAATCAGGCAGACCCTTAGGAAGGACAGGCAAGGAACAAAATATCTGGATGAGCAGGATCTGAGATTTAGTCAAAAGAATCTGTTTCCAAACCAGGATGGTGACACTTAAAAAGAAGGTGGAATGAAGTGAGATCAGGTCACTTCCAGAAACGGTTCCCATGGTACCGCAGGGCTCAGCAGGTAATGTTAATAAATTGTCCAATAACTGTGTCCGCTAAACACATTGACCCACTTACCCTCACTTCTTCAGACAAAACTGAGCAATCAAGCAGACACACAGCAATGACATAAGACAGAAAAACTTTCAGGTTGAAAGCTAGGTGTGAAGAGCAGGCATAGTCGTTTCGCAGTTAAATGAAAGGTTATTAAAAATGCCTCAGTGTGCTAGTGGAACCTTATATTTGCTTAATAAACCCCTTTTTATACATTCACTGTTGAATTTTTAATGGCTTAATATCGTACCTCTTTAAAATTGCATAAGTTTGAAACTTGGCTATTGTGTGAAAAACCTAGTGTTTTACAAGTTGCAGGTTTGCTTTCTTTTTTCTTTTCCCCTTCTTGGCTTGGAACTAAATACAAAGATCTTGCCAATTCTTTAGTAAGATTTTCATAGTATATATATTTGTTAATTCTGGCAATAGTGTTTTGTTGGATAAGTAATTCAGTAATATTAATACATATTACTTTCTGTGTATCTGTTTTTTTTTTTTTACAAAAATACTCCTAACTTCAAATAAACATTATGAGGTGGTTATAATTTGCAGGTTAAAATCATAGCCTAACCTATATGCTGCAAATAAGAATGTCAGAAGCATCTTGGGTTAAAGAGGGCAGAAATCTGGCTGTAATAGAATTTCTGACCGGCACCCACAGATGTCTCTTGGCATTTAGGAATCATCTGTTATTTTGCAGGGTCAATTCAGGGGCATTTCAGATTCTACCTGTAATCTCTAGGTAGAATGAAGACGATGGGTTTTGTAGTTAAATCAACTCAATAGCTTTTTTTTGGTCAAGTCCATGATTCTTAAAAAAACAAAACAAAAAAACATCACTATTTTGAGTCCTCTTCTAGCTTTCCATTAATGGTAGAAAGGTCAAAGTAGCATATGTGTATATCTGGAGTACAGAATAGGGCACTGTTAGGTATTTAGCTAACTTTGTGATCTGCTTCGTTGGAGGCTGCAGGCAGGAATATTCTGAAAGTGCTGTGGCTGTGTGGAGGGGGCAACAGTTCTTTAGGTATTTTGGAATAAGAAAAGAAACTAGGAAATAGCACTGAAATAAAAAGTCTTGGATGCACATGTAATTTTGGCTGCATGCAGGCATAATGGAAGGTGGAAGATGGCAGGGAACTTTCAAATGTTTGTCACCGCATCCTTTCTCAGCAAATAGAGAATTCTACAATCTCTAAGACTGACCACTAGAGGGCACTCAACATGGATTATAAAAAACAGGATGGCGGGCTCCTGGCATATTGAAGCTGTGCGTTTGCCTCTTCCATTGTCACTGTCCTGTGCCTGTTTTCCCCAGTCTTGGTTTTGAAAATCTATTTTTATTCCTTGTGTGCCACCTTAAATCCTTTTGAGTTTTAAACAGAGCAAAAATATAACTACAAGCAACACTACTCAGCCATATCATTTGCCAGCAATGCCCACAGTGGATGCGAGATAAACTGCATGGCTCAGATAGGAGTTAAGCTCACAGCTGGCTGTGATGGCTTCTATCACAGCCCATGGGCTAGGATTGTAAACAATCAAACAAAGCAGTTATGGAAGTATAAAAACTATTATTTTCAACATAATTTTTGCTAGAATCATATTTCTGTTGGCTGAAGTTGGCCATATCTACAGTGAAATAAATGTCACTAGATTTCAGACAGCTACTATAATTTTTAAGCATGGGTATTTAGATGGCTTATGTGGTGATTATTCAAATTCTAGATTAAGGAATTAAAATAAATTATGAATCTGGGGATGGGAAAGTGGACTATAGAAATTTGTAGATAACAAGCTCAAACATATTGTCATTCTATTTCCAGTTCACTTTTGGATTTGGAATTCACTTCGGTATATAATAATCTCTTTAAATATAAAACTTCTGCTAGACTGTAAAATTGAGGAAATGAACTGTACATAAATTAATTCCTGAAATGTGTAGACAATAAATGTTTGCTGAATGAAAAATTTTACCGCAGCAATCTGGAAGTATGATATCTGTTAGATAGAAAACAATTTCTTCAGGAAAGAAATTAAAATTGAAATTATGGTCTCAATTATAAATTTCATGTCAATAATAAGTATTCAGTCTAAATTTTACACAAACATATATATACCTAATATAAATTTTTCTGCTTAAAAATACATTTAGTTTACTTACATATTTTTAAATCTTTCTTCCTTTATTTGTACTTGTATTTTTTTTGCTGTCTTATTATTAAAGAGATCCCCCATCCTCCTTTATTTTTAAGTATATGTATAGGTTAAACCCTTTTACACTTTATCAAGGAAGTGATTGTGCATTAATGTCTATGGTACATAAAGATGTATTGCAATGAAGTCAGACTATTTCAAAAGGCAAATAGAAAAAATGGGTACTAAAGCCACTAAAGGATAGCGGTATATTACAATAAGCACGAAGTACAATAATATAGAATGTTCACCGAGATTCTGCAGTTGGGACCTCTTTCTTATTAGGGTTAGACCTTTGAATGTTTCCATTTTTTCCTTCTTTTCCGGTTATTTGATGTTTATCCCATCATTGTATGCTATCTATGCTGTAAATGTTTCTATTTTTTAAACTTAGGTTTTGTATCCTTCCTCTCCTCTCCTCTCCTCTCTTCTCCTCTCCTCTCCTCCCTCTCCTTTTCTTTCCTTCCTTTCCTTTCCCTTCCCTTCCTTCCTTTCTTCCTTTGGACAGTGATAATGGAAAAACAACCAATATATTTTCAAATTCACATGGACCTAGTAAATAAATCCCTTGAGTCAAGCTAACTTATTTTTGGATACTGAATTTTAAATATCTTCCATTTAAAATTCAGAAAATTAAATAGAAAATAGTGGTACATCGCTAAAATGTTGCCTATAGTTAATAGGAAGTAATAAGAAGCATTAAAATGCTTTGCTTTTAACCACATAACCATCAACACACTATTCAAATATAAAGTTTGTTATAGATTTTCACTGGTATTAAATTTTGCTCTAGTTATTAGTGATAGACTATTCACTAGCTATTTGACAAGAAACATTGAACTCAAAAATTATTTTTCAATTTATCAGATAATAAAGAAAGAACATATACCTCATTCAGCCAGAGTAACAATTTGTTATCTCATATGTAAATCTAAACTGTGATTCAAAAATAATTATGGATCAAACTTCCATTTATACCACTCCTCATTTTCCTAAGGAAAGTTTGTCGGAAAAGCATTTCACTTATTCCTGTCATATGCTTCCCTGATTTGATAATTGAGAGATTTTTCCATACTCAGAAGAGACGTTTTTCAGTAACCCAAATGATCCTTAGGTTGGTTTTAGATGGGCCAGGCAGGAAGCTCCATGAGGCTGGTATTGTACCCTAGCACCAAGTGTAGTTCTTTCTGTAGAATACGGGGGCAGGGGGGTGCTCATCTAGAATCTGCTGAATGAATAAATAGTGAAATGTTAAATTTGATTATTTTTTAAATTAGACTATAGACTAAGTCTACTTGTTTTGGTTTCAGAAAATCAAGTGGCTTCCTTCAGCCCTCCACCTAGCATGCATGTCATGTTACATCATGAGCTATAAATTCTCTTCTTTAACAGGGATGTGTCCCTTATAACCAGAATTTTAAAGTGGCAAACATATGTGCTAAAGATGCATTTATCTTCAGCCATCACCATTTGGTTTGATCCATGGTTGCTTTAAACAAATTGCTTGACCATAAATGCAACTCTAGTTTTTTGGGTTGTTTTTTTTTTTTGCAACTCTAGTTTTATTTACATAATTTCAGGAATTAATAGGAAAAAACTCTAATCAAACATACTGTGATATATCAGAATGCTGGACTTGAAGCCAGATGACATGGATGAGGCTAGGTTCTACTATTCCCCAGTGACTTTTGTGAACTTGAGCCAAATATATAACTTTTTTGGTCCTTCACTGATAAATAAATAATACATATTGCAGGAGGCTGTTAGGAGGACTAAGCAATAAGAAACTGTAAAATACTTTACATACAATAGGCTCTTCTTTTTTTGCTATTCAGATTTCAAGAGCTAATAGTTGGATTGTTAACTTTCCTCAGGCTGTGTCTGTATGTGAGACTGTTTTGACAAGAAATTAATGGGAACAGACACTAAGCCCATATTCTCCTTGTTACCAAACCTAGTCACATCAGGATAGTACTTGATCTAAAATGCTTGCTTCAAAACAGTTTGTTGTGCCGGAGTGGAGAAATTTCTGGTAAAAACGTTTAGGGACTTATTACGTCAACTCCAGGGACTCACTCAGTCATCTTGTGTTTGTGATCCAACTGAAGACATTGATCCATGCACTGACGTCTATCCTTTTATGATTGATCTCAGTCTTTGAGTGAAAACAATCTTGTGGCAATTTGCATTCGTTGTTAAAACAATCTGAAGAACCAAAGTAACCATCCCATTCATTCAGATGTTTCTTACTCATTGTCATTTGTCCCGGGTCACTGATCTAGCTACCACTGAGTACACTTTCCCAGCCGCAGAAACCTTCAGACCCTCAGGGAATCAATCTATGTCTCCCCATTTAGACAGTACTTCTCAAACTAGGGATATGATACATTTTCCAGGGGGTTACAAAAGAGGTATTTGAAGTTATAACAATATCAATTTTACTAGTTGATAATAACTATAAAACATCACTTCTTTTAATTTGAAACATATGGTATGGAGCAAAATGCAGCATTTCCATGAATTTTTAATGTAAAACACAAGACTTTAAAAGAGCTCTGTGCTTGGTACATTCCCAGACCATTCCAGGCATTAACATTCATCCTCAGTGTCAGGTGCAGTTCATTAACAAGGGTTAGAAGTGCTGCCTAGATGCATTCTGGGAGCCCTCTGTTCCTGAACTGCCTCCCTGTAAAACACCAAAGTCAAAGTGTTTTTAGAGGAGCATTTAATTGTTTTCCTAGCTGAAGACCTTTGGCTCGGAGGGGCTACAAATTGAAGAGTAAGCTTTCCATAGGATGTTCTTGGAAATTCTTTAAAACTTAAACAATACTAAAAGGGGAAAAAGGTTTTAGGAAGAAATACTTCCAGAGGGGAATGCCTAGGATTCCGAATAGAGGCAAGATTTCTAATAGGAAGCATTCTGGAGCAGGGTTCTCTGTAGAAGGCCTAGCAGACACATTGACAGGTGGACATCAGTGAGTTGTCAGGGCAATGAGACAAGTCCATGTGTGCAGATAAATTTTTAAAAATTGAGATTCAAAAATACAGAGACATTAGAAAATAACTGCTTTGTGAGATTTGATATAAAGAAAATAGTTTGCATAACTTATTTGCTAGTCATCTAATAGCAGCTATACCTGTTTGACTTGAAAAACTAGATATAGAAAATTCAAACACTCTAGATTTACAAAAATGAACTGACACTTAGTTTTAGACACTAATGTGAGTAATGTAAATATCAATGATTAAGGACCATAACGCTGAAAGGTTATGTTTTGAAACAAACATAAAAACCATTAAGAAATTCTAAGCACAGTGAAAAAGAAATGTTTAAAATTACTTTTTAGCAGTAGGGCTGCTTGGATTTCAACTAGGATCAAGATTTGTTTTTTTATCTGAGATATAATGACCAGATTCTGTTAATAAGGAAATCTTATTCCTTAAGTTAGATTCTAAATATTTGGGTTATTCTTTTTTTCCAGTGATTTTTAAATTTTAAAAATAGAATAAAATTTGGAATATTTTCTTTCTTTAAACAAAAAGTTGTGCTCTAAATTTGGCCCAGAATTTTCCTGACTATTTCTCTACACACACACACACACACACACACACACACACACGCACGCATTATGCTGAGGCAAAACTTGGACATTCCTGAGAGACCAATGAATCATATTAATTGGAAGGTTTAAAAGAGTTTAGAAATAATTTTGTCTTGGGTATTTTTGAGACAAAACTGAAACAAAGAAGAGGTTTTCAACGCTCGTCCAGGATCACACTTCTGGTAGTTGCATAGCGGGAGCCAGAGCCTTGATTTCCTGTGAAGCAAAGAGGATTCAAACAACCCAGGTTCTAGCACAGACGTCACCAGCGGGGCAACCACCAGCAAGTGCTTTTCATGTCTCTGGATTTCACCGTCCTTGGTAGAAAATTCTGAAAGTGGTTTCCACAAGGGTAATCCTGACCACCCCTTGGGGATGTTGGAAACGTGGGTGTGTGTGTGGGGGTGTTCCCAGTTCCTGCAGTTACTAGAGGGCGCTGCTGTGGCCCTCCCAAAATGGCAGTGTGCTCTCCGCCCACTGGGAAATACTGGGTGACCCGTTACCGGGTCAGGATGCTTTCTGGAACCCAACTTGAGCTAGGAGAGGGGATGGCACTCTCACTTAAATAGCTCTGCTTTTAGTTTGTTACAAGTCACTCTTTGAAATTTCCATTTGGCAGAGATAGAATGGATTATGTTGGATACAAGTGGAAAATACGGTCATCTTTAGATGACCAATATACAATTAAAAAAAAATAACCCCAAACTGATTTCCAAATGTGAAATGCCATTTAAAAAAAAAGTTTAGCTGTATGATATAACAGTTTCATTATTTTCAGGTTTTTAAACAAGGCTGTGGCATGCTATATGATTGATTGGCAAAATTTCAAGCTTCCAATTCTAAAAGTTTTGATATCTGGTCATTAAATCTTGACTGTGTTCATGATTTATAAATAAAACCACAAATGCCATAACTAAGTAGGAGCAAAAAAGAAAAATGTGCCTTAGGAATATATCACAAGGAAATAAAAATACTGTATTCCTTTAAACAGGTGGGCTTAGAAGAGCTTTATAAACCCAAAGCAAGATGTGGAAAATGGTTTAAGAAGAGGTTGCAATTCTGCAACAAGAAGTCTGTGCAGATCCTCCAGGCAGTAGCTGTGAAGGAAGTACCAGAAACTGTTTCCATAGGTTCTTGACACTTTTGCATCCCGGCCCCAATATTCATAAAAGACGTTTTACAAGCTCAGAGCACCTGGCTCCTCGTGATAATGAACATGCAATGACATTTCATCCTTTCATGTGCAAATTCTAAACTTTGTGGTAACAGAAAAGTGGAAAGTCGAAAAAAATCTGTCTATAATTTGAAATGAAAGGATCAAAAATGTCAGACATTGCAGAATACAGGTTCCTAACAGAGCTCTCTTTATTTCTTTATTTGGTCACTGGTCCTTAGTCATTTTTGTTTGTTACAAAATGCAATCTTGACTCTTTAAACAGTACTTAAACTAAAGCTCATGCCATGCAAAAAAATAACATTTTTATGCTCTTTTTTTCTGAGGGTGGGGGGGGGGGGCCTTCCCATGTTTTAGTTCACAGGCATAATTAACTGCATTTTTAAGAAACAAGTTTTTCTTTTTTTCTTTTTTTTTTAAATTATTGCTTTTGTAACTAGTCACATGCTGGTTTCACGTGTGGGACAATAACCTGTGTCTCCTGGGTTGGAATGAATTTCTGGGGCAAACAAGTGGTTTTCCATCTTGCACCCTTCTTGACTATTGTCCTTTTGAACTTCTGCCACAGCATGGTAAATGTCTTGCCTACAGTGGTGACTCGTGTCCTGGGGGGAAGAAGGGCCCACACAGGCCTCTTCTCGTAAAGGGTCTCTCCCGTCACTAGGCCTCTCCGCAAAGCAGCTGGGGCTGGCGTCGGCCTGCCTGTCCTGCCCGGGCCCTGGGAGCTCTAAGAAGTCATCATCTTCGCCCGTGTCCACTTCTGAGAAGCTCCTCCTCTCTCCTGAGGAGAAGGGAAAGAGTCTCTGCTTGGGAAACCGAGGGGTCAGTCCACTGGAAGGTCCCTGACAGTGTGCCGACCCCTCGGCGTCCAGCAAGGGTCTGTCTCCCCGTGGCGGGTGTTCTTCTGAGAGGATGGTGCTGATGAGCTGCGGGGCGGTCCCGGGGAAGTCCGTGGCCAGGACGGGCAGCGGCCGGGCTGTGCTGGGCGGGGTCTGCGGGGCGCTGCCTCTGTTTTCCTTAAAATTCACTTTGAGAGACCTGGACTTAAGTGGGTTACTGCCTCTCAGTGAGCTCTTGGGGCTCTCGGAGGCACTGTCAGATGGTATCAGGCCCTGGAGCCCACTTTGGGGACCGCTGGCATCGATGTTTCCGGCTATATCAAGGGGGACATATTCTAGGGTGGCATCCCGGGTTGCAGGGCCTTTGCCTCTGCTGAGAGTTAGGAAAGGGGGGCCCCTGGCTCTCTGGTGCTCCTCTGTCCCGGTGAGGTCAGGCGGGAACTTAATCTGCAGGTGAGAAGCAGAGGGTGGGGGCAGGGGCGACCTCTCCGCCTCGGTGAAGTCGGTGGCACAGCTGGTGAAGCTGTCGATGCTGGAGGTGCTCTTCATGTCCACGATGACCTCGGTCTGCGCCACGGCCAGCTGCTCCTGGGGGCAGACCACCTCCTCCATCTCGATCTCCTCCTCATAGGCAGACGGCCTCTCGGCCGGGTCCTGGCTGTCCGCGTTGGGGTGAGAGTGGGGCTGCGTCTTGGTGATCTCATTGTACAGCATCTCCAGCTTCTGGGCGCTCAGATGTTGTGGGCTGGAGGCAGAAGTGTTGTTCAGCTGCTCGTGGGAGTCCTTTTGGCTAACCTCCTGGTACTTATTGTCGTAGGACTTGTTGGAGCTGGTTTCTGACAGAGCCTTCCTGGCCCACTTCCACCGGCTGGGAGACAGGTGATTATCATCAGCTGAGTCCTTTGTTTTGGCCGGCTCTCCTGGCTTCTCCACCGACACGTCGATTAGTTCCATACTGCGTGCAAAAGCATCCTTTAGGTTCATAGAAACAATGCTTCCGTTCCTCTTGGCCCGCTCAAGAGCCTCTCTCCTCTTAATTGCTTTCTCCTGGCGTTTCTGCTCCTTGTAAAACTCAGAAAAATTGTTTACGATGATTGGGATGGGAAGGGCAATCACCAGCACCCCCGCAATACAGCAGAGGCCGCCCACGATTTTCCCCAGTAACGTCTTTGGGTAGATGTCACCGTAGCCTACAGTGGTCATGGTGATGGTGGCCCACCAAAATGATGCCGGGATACTGGTGAACTTAGTAGCGTCCTCATCCTTCTCAGCAAAAAACACCAGACTGGAAAATATCATTATCCCCATGGCCAGAAACAGTATCAACAAGCCCAATTCATTGTAACTCCGTCGGAGAGTGAAGCCCAGAGACTGCAGGCCGGTGGAGTGTCGGGCGAGTTTCAGGATCCGGAGGATGCGCATGATGCGGAAGATCTGGACCACGCGCCTCACGTTCTGAAACTGCAGGACACTCTTGTTGGACTCCGTGAGGAAGATAGTGACATAATATGGCAAGATGGCCAGCAAGTCAATGACGTTGAGTGGGCCCTTAAAGAACTTCCACTTATTGGGCGAGGACAGGAAGCGTAAGAGGTACTCCATGGTGAACCAAGCAATGCACACGGCCTCCACATGGGCCAGTTGGGGGTTGTCATTGGCTTGTCCAAATTCGTCTGTTTCCTGCAGCTCCGGGAGGGTGTTGAGAGACAGAGCAATGGTGGAGAGTACGATGAACAAGATGGACACGATGGCCAAGATCTGGAAGAGAGAAGAAAGCCTGAGTGAGCGAATCCTCATGGTTGCTTCAGGCAGCAGCTAGGAGATGTGGGTTCACCATTCTTTAAAGGAGATGGACTGCCCCAAAATATTCCAGGAAGGTAACTTTACCACCTGCAGTTCCCTAACCAATACACACACATTCACGTTTTGCCAGTTCATTGGACTGAGAAGCCTAATGCGGGATATACATTTAACTTTCAGGGCCTACGTGATTCGAAAAAAAATCCGTTCTCCTCTTCCTTGCCCATTCTTAAGTATGTTTGTGAGAATAACTGCCCCATGGAATCATTTTGGGGAAATAATCATCTTTCCTATCTTAGGTATCGGTAATTTTTTTTTTCTCTTAATAATCCCCCTGCCCCTCCTCCTGTTTGTGTTTTCTTTAGTGAATCACTATGCATGCTACATAAACTAGAGAGGATTTATGGCTTCTAGAAATTTTATTCAACTAAAACACGAATGCCAAGTGACACAAGGGGAGATAACTGGCACTCGGGATAAGAGTGCTTCTCTGAGAACAAATACTAGGCATGTGGGTAGCACTGCCGGCAGGATCAGCCAGGCGAGCTTCATCCTGGGAGGTATGGACCTCGGGCAGCCCTGGGCAGGGGAGGCAAAGTATGAGCAACTTCATTCATTCATCAAGGAAGATTTCCTGCAGAAGAACCTGAATACTGTCCGTGAGAACCTGCCTGTGGGGCAAACACTGCAGGTGGAGGAGCAGCAGCCCCAGGTCAGAGGTGGAGGGATGTGGGACGGGTCAATAATATGGAAAATGAGGGTCATGTGACTGGATCTTAGAGTTAGAAATTCCAGTCTTGGAGCCTAGCTTTATCATTTACTATGTGACCTTGGGCAAGTCATTTAACCTCTTGGTGTTTCCTTCAAATGAAGCCAACAATCATAGTTATTTCATAGCTGTTGTGAAGTTTACATGGCATACAGACATCACTAAATACATGGAATGAACAGGATTTTGGTCTTGAATGATTAAGGCCAAGAACAGGTATGTGGGAAATCTGTAAAACCATGTAAGATACAGACAGCCCAAGTTGAATTTCTTCACTTTAACCCAGTGTTCCAGGTTGATAGGTAAAGTTTGGAGATTAAAGACTGAGGGCAGTAGAAGGAAGTACTAATTTGCTTAGTAAAGATTGTGTACGTAGAGCACACAATTCTTGGAGAAGGAGGAAACCTGAAACCTTCCTTACCCATGTTAGGTCCAGCCTGGTTTCATCTGACCTTTGTGAATGACTGGGAGGTGTCACTGGTCTCAGTTATTATTTGTACCTCTGACAGTTACGGCTTAGAGATTCAGTATCTAGTACACATTTCAAAAGATAATGGTTAAACATCCTGAGGCCACACAGCTCAGTAAACATCAGACTGTGAAAAAATTAGTTTATTTCTAACCAACATCAGTACTTCCGAACTTCTCTCCTCTTATCCTTCTTTCTCCCCCCTTTCTTTATCCTTCTAAGTTTCTCTACTTCTGGGTCATTATTCTTACCTTTCCCCTTTTCTCCTCTTATGCCTCTTTTTTTTTTCTTCCAGCTCCTAACTTTCTTCTTAAATTGCTATAAAGTAAAAAACCATGGCATAATATAGTTCAGAATGTGTTGCAGATATTAAAGATTTATAGTTCCTTAACTTAAAGAACAATATTTATTTATTAGCTCTTTTATTTTTTTCTCAAACAAAACTAACTTAACTTCTTTTTTCTTGAGTACACTGCAGAGTTTTTTTTAAAAAAATGCAGATCAGTTAATTACTATAAAGGTTCTCTTCACCTAATCTAGGAAATTGTAAAGGCTGAAGTTAGAAATCCCTTCAAGAAGGTTTAGGTAAACCCACAATAATGGACTCAGATGGTTTATTAGAAGCAAGTTGGGAATGCTCACCTTGAATCTCTACCCTCAGAGGTTAATGGCAAGGTGACATTAACAACATTCAGGCACTAAAACACTCCTTAGGAAGCACCAGTCAGATCCATCCACTCTTAGACTATTACCATAAGGAACTGGGTTGCTCTGTATTTTCTAGGTCACACTGTTACTAAACCACCTTTGGGCATGTTAAGTATCGGGATGGTTGCCATCATTCTTGTACTGATAATCCATATTCTAGATTTTTCATGTCTTCTCTGTTCACCTGCTCATTTTGGATGTATCTTGCTGATGTTTATCCTTCAAAGAGCACGGAGAAAAGTATAAATACAAATGAAACCATTCTATTGTCTTCCAACCTTTTGGACAAAGAACAAAGTGGAAGGCCCAAGGTAAATCTTCAGATTTCCTTGACTCCCCAATCACAGTTAGATTGTAGGTCATTTTACTTTGATAGCTAATTTGGGGAAATAATGAAATATTGTATTACTAATTCAGTCTGTGGTCTAGTTGTTGGAAACTTAACAAATATGGCTACCTTCAACACCTGAATATTAGCACATGCACAACCTGATTTGGAGTATATTCTTTTTTTATGTTTATTTTATTCATTTCAGAGAGAGAGAGAGAGAGAGAGAGAGAGAGGAAGGAGAGAGAGAGACAGGAAAATCATTCTGTTCCTGTATGTGCCCTGACTGGAGATCGAACCAGCAACCTCTGTGCTTTGAGACAATGCTCTAACTAATCGAGCTATCCGGCCACAGCTGGAGTACAATCTTAAAGAACAAGAATTATTAAAGAAAAAAACAGGCCTGACCTGTGGTGGCGCAGTGGATAAAGCGTCGACCTAGAAATGCTGAGGTCGCCGGTTCGAAACCCTGGGCTTGCCCGGTCAAGGCACATATGGGAGTTGATGCTTCCTGCTCCTCCCCACTCTCTGTCTCTGTCTCTCTCTCTGTCTCTCTCTCCTCTCTCTCTCCCTCTCTGTCTCTCTCTCTTCCTTTCTCTCTCCTCTCTAAAATGAATAAATAAAAAAAAAAAGAAAAGAAAAAAACAAACAGACATTCAAGCCCTGAGGAACCCCACATTTATGTTAAAAAACCCTATAAGTTATTAAAGTGCATTGCTTTCTGTCTCATGTTCAAATTCAATCTGTCAAGACCCATTCCTCTCAATGTAAAGAAATGGCTATTAATGCAATAAGTCAAATGCAAGTTTATTGTTTTATTGCAGGGTGTTTTTTTTATCACAATAAATATAAGGAATGTGAATTTTTGCTCTAAGCTACAGGATACACTTTCAAACAGGGAGAGTTACTTTATTTAGTACAGAAAACCAACCCTCACGCAGTTAGGTATTGCTCTGTTTATCATAACTTTGCAGGAGCTGGGGTTCTAATTCTGTCACCTTCGACAACTGCCCTCCAGAGCTATTTGTTCCTCTCAGCTCCAGCAAACAGACTTCTGTCTGTATGTGGCCAATGAGGCAGAAATTACAAACAATTATCTGTGTGACTCTGGTCCACCCCCTCGTGACCTGAATTAGATCATCTCCAAGGTTCCCTTCACCTCGAACATTTGGTGATTTTCTTTCTAAACGAAAACATTTTGCTGAGTCCAGTCATGTCTGCAAACCAAACCCAGGCGGAGTCACACACCTGGTCCTGTCACTTAGGTTGAATTTCCAAAATATGATTTTGTTGCATAAGAAATTCAAATGGGAAGGCTTTGAAAAATGTTGAACTGTATCTACCAAGCATTTAGTTACTAGAAATAGGCATTATTTCTGGATAAAAGATTTCTTCCCTTTTGAATCACCTGGATGATGGTTTTAATTTTTCACTTAGATACAGACATTCCCGGATCACGTGGAGTTAAGAATAGGATCCCCAGCACTTGTATTAAGAGGTTCTAAAAGTTGCATTTCTTTCTTTCTTCCTTTCTTCCTTCCTTTCTTTCTTTCTTTCTTTCTTTCTTTCTTTCTTTCTTTCTTTCTTTCTCTTTCTCTCTCTCCTCTTTCTCTTTATCTCTCTTTCTCTTTCTTTTTTTTAGGTAAGAAGAATTTAGTGAGGCAGACTCCCACATGTGCCCTGATCAGGATCCACCTGGCAACCACATCAGGGGTTGATGCTTGAGTACTGAGCTATTTTTAGTGCCCGAGGCTGATGTGCTCCAACAGAGCTATCCTCAGTGCCCGGGGCAAGGCTTGAACCAATCAAACCACTGGCTGCAGGAGGGGACAAAGGAAAGAAGGGGGAAGAGGGTGGAGAATTAGACAGTCACTTCTCCTATGTGCTCTGCTTGGGAATTGAACCCAGAATGTCCATATGCTGGGCTGATGTTTTATTCACTGAGCTACCAACCAGGGCTTAGTTACATTGATTTCTGTTTGTGACAAGTAGTCAGACAGTTGGAGACTTGCCTCAATTTACCAACTTGTTGATTTAATTTCCTTGAAAGATAATAGGTGTTTTATGGTGGAAAGAATGCAGGACAAGGAATTAAAACACATGATTCTACATCCATTGGTCACTGGGACCAGCCTGTTTCCACTTCATGCCTCAGTTACTATACCCTCAAAATGAAGTGCCTCGTTATTGCCTCACCACCTCTTAGGTTTTTGAGGGATCAAACTAGATCCTGCACACGAAGCATCCTATTCTGCAGAAAATAGGATGTGTATAAGGACAGCTGGGACTGTGTCTGGAAAAGGCTTTGGCCAGAACTGGGAGGAAATAAAGAACACAAACTCTTTATCCTACATTGAAATATAACTGCAGACCTCTTTAATGTTCATATATATATTATATATAGTGTATATATAATATATATATTATTTTATTTTTTTTGAGTGAGAGAGACAGACATACAGACCCATAGATAGTAAGGGAGAGCAATGAGAAGGATTAATTTTTCATTGCAGTACTTTAGTTGCTCATTGATTGCTTCTCCATATGTGCCTTGACTGGCGGGCTCCAGCTGAGCCAGTGACCTCTTGCTCAAGCCAGCGATCATGGGATCATGTCTATGATTCTACACTCAAGTTAGAGACCTTGTGCTGAAGCCAGATGAGCCCACGCTCAAGCCGGCAATCTCAGGGCTTTGAACATGGGTCCTCTGTGTCCCAGGCTGATGCTCTAGCCACTGCGCCACTGTCTGGTGAGGTTAATGTTCATACTTTCAACAATTTCAATCAAATTCTCTCACTAAGCAGTGGTTTCTATGCCAAATGCAGACAACTGTAGCTCACTTGTCTTAGTTTGGAACCATCTAGTTTGTCAATGGTATTTAACAGTGAGACTGAGGTCACATGGTGGGGGGGCATGGGTCAAATGGGTGATGGGGGTCATAGGGTACAAACTTCCAGTTATAAAATACATAAGTCCTGGGATGTCATGTATGGTGTAGTGACTAGACTTAACACTATTGTGTTATACATTTGAAAATTGCAAGGAGAGTAGATATTGAAAGTTCTCATCACAAGAAAAGAAAATGTCACTGTGAAGTGATGGATGTTAACAAAACTTACTGTGACGGTCATTTCACAATATACACAGGTATGAAATTATTGTGCTGTCTATCTGAAACTAATGCAATATTATATGTAAATTACACCTCAATGAAAAAAAAATGTAATAGCTTCAGGTGAACTTGACTTGCCTTGAGTCTTAAAATATGCAGAAAGTTTTCTAGCTTGGGCCTCCCAAGTGATGATCTGCTTTTATTCATTGACATTCAAATTGATAGATGAAATGGCTACTCAGCCACCATCTTTCTTTTTTTTTTCTTTTTTTTTTTTTGTATTTTTCTGAAGTTAGAAACGGGGAGAGACAGTCAGACAGACTCCCGCATGTGCCCGACCGGGATCCACCCGGCACGCCCACCAGGGGGCGATGCTCTGCCCCTCCGGGGCATTGCTCTGCCGCCACCAGAGCCACTCTAGCGCCTGGGGCAGAGGCCAAGGAGCCATCCCCAGCGCCCGGGCCATCTTTGCTCCAATGGAGCCTTGGCTGCGGGAGGGGAAGAGAGAGACAGAGAGGAAGGAGGGAGTGGGGGTGGAGAAGCAAATGGGCGCTTCTCCTATGTGCCCTGGCCGGGAATCGAACCCGGGTCCCCCGCACGCCAGGCCGACGCTCTACCGCTGAGCCAACCAGCCAGGGCTCAGCCACCATCTTTCTTAAGAACACTACAGTCCTGAAGGAGGAAGAAGGACTCGCCTACTCAGTAATCCGGCTCTGACCTCCCTTGTAGCTGGATGCTGATAAGGGACATATAATCCCTGTCCCATCCCTCCCTTGGGGCTGACACCCTTTGCTGGTCATAGCCCGCCTGCAACCAGGCATTTTTAAAATAAATTTTCCTTTTGGAACACACTAGCCTTGTGTTTTTGGTTTAGCCTGTGGTTTCTGCCTTTCATACATCTCCACAGAAACCTGTGGAGATTTCTGTGCCCTCCTCTGAAGGTCAGGGCAGGTGCTTTCTCTCATCCTCCTCCCCTCCCCAACCTCCTTCCCTCTCCGACCTCCCTCCCTCCCTCCCTCCCTTCCTCCCTCCCAACTTCCTTCCTCCCTTCCTCCCAACTTCCTTCCTTCCTTCCTTCCTTCCTTCCTTCCTTCCTTCCTTCCTTCCTTCCTTCCTTCCTTCCTTCCTTCCCAAACACATGCTGAGAGGTGAAAGGCCATGAGTTAGTTCTAAGCTCTTTGCTATACAGCAACTTATGCTTTACCTTCTTAGTGGCAGATTGGCAATAGAAAACAACATGAGGAAACAACAATGACAAGAAGTTTCAGGAGAAAATCAACTTCTTTAAGTTCACAGGAAGGAAAAGGACCGCAACAAGCATTATTAGTAACGTGATTAACTGTCTACCTTCAGAAAAAGGGCAGAGCACGATAGTATTTCCGAGCCTCTAAACTACAAACTGAAACAGTTGTTGAAGAGAGAAGGGAGGAGTTGCTAAGGCTCTCCTGATTTTCACCCAGCCATCCTCTTTTTCCAGCTCTCTCCCAGAAGACGTCGGGACGCAACAAACCAGCAAGTCAATGCTTTGATTTACGCCAGAGGAAGAACCGTCTCTGACTGTAGCTCTAGTATCCAGACTCTTTGAGCACACGCACTATCCTCTAAGGCCGATGGCCCTCTGGTCACTACCAGCCAGTCCTGTCTTCTCTCAGGTGTTCCCTTGGCCCTCCCAGGAGAAAAAAGATTCCATGCTTAAGAGTGCTCTGCTGATTTGCATAACAGGATACAGGACAAGAATGAGTGTCACTGAAAAGTTCAGTTGACTTTTAATTATTCTGGCCCTATGGGTAACAAGGACCCAGGAGTTCAATTCTCTCCCCACCCCCTACTGCCTGCCCCATTGGGGGCTGCTGAATGAAGGGCTTGCAAAGACTTAGTCACCCACACTCCAGTTGACATCAGTCCTAAGCCTGCATAACGTCTCTCCTCTGGGAAGGGGGTGCAGGAAGCAACCCAGCTCTATGTATTGCCAGATTCTTCTTTTGGCTTTTTATTCTCACATACAAAAATAATTCTTTGCATGTCATCCTTGCGCAGGGGCCATGCAAATCTTCTCTGTATCGACGAAAACAATTCTTTGAGAGGACAACTTCTGGTTATCTTACGACTAAAGGCAGTGTTTTCTTATTTCCCAGTATCTCCTGAAATAAGCTTTGTTTCACTATCCATGATGTATTTCTGCATTTGAAAGGATTCAATTTCAGGAAGCAAGCCATTACACAGAAGGCCGGGGAAGGGAACGTTAATATTATTTGTAGTAACTCTGCCAAGAAAGGAGCAACAGAGAGATGGAGAGATCCTAGTCTCATTCTGCCTTCAATGACCAGGCAAACTCCTTTCAGGTGACTTGTTCTTACAGAGGTCTGAAGAAGTAGAGGCTAGGTCAGCATGGAGGAACCGGAAGTCCCTGCCTCTGCCGTGTCCCCAGGGTGGGACTGGGGCTCCCCCTCAGCAGGCTGCTCAGCCTCCCTCCTGAGAAAGTACAATACAGGTGCTTCGACCCTTCTCTGTCATGCGTGAGTGATAGATCTGGGGGGAGGACACAAGAAGAGAATGAGTGGAGTGCGTTCTTTGAGCAGAATTTCATTTACCTTGGCACCTGGACCATAAAAAAAATCATAGCACACTCAAGAAGAAATCTTTGAAATACTCCATTTCTCACTTTATAGACAAAGAAACGAAGAGTCAGGGAGTCTAATAAGTGCCTGGTGGGAAGAGGACATTGCAATATGGGATGTAGCTTTTTGGGGACTCAGAAATTCCCATCTAGATAATGTGGAAAATGAATACTATGTACCACTGTATTGAAGACTGTGATGGTTAATTTTATGTGCCCACCTGCCTAGGCTGTGGTGTCCAGCTGTCTGATCAAACACTAGTTCACAAGCTGGTTGTGAAGGTGTTTTTTAGATGTGATTAACATTTAAATCAGTAGACTTTGAGTAAAGCAGAGTTCCCTCCATAACACAGATGAGCCTCATGGGATAGTTGAAGGTCTTGAGAACAAAGACAGGTTTCCCCCAAAAGCAATTGTGCCTCAAGACTGCAACACAGAAACCCTCCCCGGGTCTGCGGTCTGCCTGGCCTGCTCCGTGGATTTAGGGCTAATGATTACATCACCTCTTACCTGAATTTCCAGTGCGCTGTCTTGCCCTGTGGATTTCAGATTTGCCAGTCCTCACAAGTGTGTGGGCCAATTCCTTAATGCCTGTCTGTCTTTCTCGAGCACGCACACACACACACACACACACTCACACACCTTTCTACCTATTTTATACATGGATACACATGTATATGTGTATACATATTCTGTTAGTTCTGTTTCTCTAGATGACTCTAATAGAAGAACAAATCAGATAAAACACATGAAAGCACTTTGCAAGCTATAAAGTGCTAAGAATGTTAATTATTAATTTATTTGAGAACTTCCCAAATCATACATCTATTCCTGTTGGACCATAAGAAGAATGCAGTGGCTTATTCTGTGTGTGACCCCAACACCTGGATGGCTATTGTTTCAACATCCTACAAAGAGCACATTCATGTGTGTGGCATCATTAGGAGGGCGAGAAGGACGAATGATTCTGTGACTCGGTACAAACTGAGAAAAATCCCCCAAGATGAACTCTTCTTTTCTTTTTTAATTTAGAAATTAAATTTAATGGGGTGACATTTATCAATAAGAATACACAAGTTTCAGGTGATCATCTCTATAGCATCTGAACTGTTGATTGTGTCATGTGCCCATCACCCAAAGTCAAATAAGTTGGACTTTTCTTTTTCTTTTTCTTTTTGACAAGAGACAGAAAGAGAGAGAGTCAGAGAGAGGGATATACAGGGACAGACAGACAGGAATGGAGAGAAGAGAAGCATCAATCATTAGTTTTTTGTTGCGCATTGCGACACTTTAGTTGTTCATTGATTGCTTTCTCATATGTGCCTTGACCATAGGCCTTCAGCAGACTGAGTGATCCCTTGCTCGAGCCAGCGACCTTGGGTTTAAGCTGGTGAGCTTTTGCTCAACCAGATAAGCCTGCGCTCAAGCTGGCGACCTCAGGGTCTTGAACCTGGGTCCTCGGCATCCCAGTCCGATGTTCTATCTACTGCGCCACCACCTGGTCAGGCTGGACTTTTCTTGACAGTTGTCAAACTTCTAAGATGCTGCCTGTGAGGTGGTCGGCAGTGGGGAGGGTTGCATGAGGAACCGGACCTGGGAGCTTTGGCTGGAGCCGCCCACACTTGTGCACACTGGGAGAAGCTTCCCAGGAGTCCTTGGGAGGGGAGCGGCTGTCTGCCAGCCAGTGAGATTTTGCCGCATCATGTAAGCTCTACCACCCTACAGACCCTTTAAATATCTCCCACGCAGGTCACCCTATGCAACTCCTCTGGCCTCTGTCCCCGGGACCAGAGAATCTTGTCAGGCAGGATGCACTGTACTCAATAAAGCCTTTGCTGTTCCACACTTTGTGGCTCTGGCCCCTTCTTCTTCTTTGGCGGGGAAAAATACCTTACATTTGGTGCTGAAACCTGGGAGGAGTCAGAAGTCCACAAGAACCGCTCCCTTTCCCTCCAAGAAAGAACCAGGACCTCCGACCTTCCACCCACTTCGGCACACGGTGCGGTAAGTTCCCTTTCTCCAGCCTCCCCTCAGTTCTTTCTGCCAAGACTCCCTGTCTGAAACCACAGCTGCGTCAGGGACCTCTTTTCTGTTCCGTTCTGAGTGCGTGTGTGCCTGTGGAGATGTCCCAAGCACATCCACTTTACCTATCCATCCGGTGGCCAGAGCTTGAGTTGCGAGATGCCAATTCTCAACTCTGACCACTCTGAGGACTGAGGGTGACCATAGAGGCACAGGAATCTAAACCTAATCCAAAAACACTCCTGGATTTGCCTTATCTGAAATCTCTCCCTCCCTAAAGAAGAAGAAACTGTTCTTCTTCTCTGCTGTGGACAGGCCACAGAACCCACTGGATAATCGGACCAGGTAGCCTCCTGAAGGGACTTTCGGTTTTAACACCCTCACCAATTTATTGCCAAAAGAACTGGGAACTGGTTGGGGATCCCTTACATTCAGGGCTTCTAGTTATTCACACTCCTGTCCTAATCTCTGTGCCACCTGCTACATGGCGCAGGCCTTTTTTGGCCAGAGAAACCTCACCTAAAACCTCTGCTCCTAATCTTTCCTTCTCCACCAAACCCCAACTCTCTCCCCCTCCTGACTGATTCCCAGGGGTGCCCCTCTCTCGGAACCCCTCTCTGGTCCCTCTGCGGACCTCTTCGCTAGGGTCTCTTTCCTCCAAGAGTCCCCTCCCCTCCCTTCGCAGGATCCTGTTTCTCATTCACCTGCAAATACCAGTCTCTCTTTCCCTTCCCCTGCTGGCCAGGGGCCCCTCCCTTCTCCACTGTGTTCTTAAGCCCCTCCTCTATCAGGCCATTCTCAGCATGCCATTGGCCCTTACACTGGTTTGCAGGACATCCAACCCCAATTTTCTTTCAGGAAGTTCTGGCTCCAGCATTTCTGGCTGGATCTGGGTGCTGGGCTCCCCAGGAGCCTCCCTCCTTTTATTCTCAACCCCCAAACCCCTATCTGAGACCTGTGAACATGGCATTTAAAGTTTTTAATGATCACAACTAGTAAGAAACAGCCAAGGCTGTTCGCCAGGCCCGCATGCAGCAGAAGGTAATGCTCCAAACCCAGATTCTTGTGGCAACCCTGTGTCTGGCAGAGCAACAGGGGCAAGGCACAGGAAGTGCCAGACCCAAGTCCAAGCCACAAAGAAGAATCCCACCAGCAGCTTGCTTTAAGTGTGGCAAGCAGGGTCACTGTGCCCGGTAGTGCCCCTGCCCGCGGCTGCCCACTAAGCCCTGCCCTGACTGCAAGCAGCCCGGTCACTGGCAGAGCTATTGCCCCTTTGGGCAACAGGCTTTTCCTCAGCACCAGCCAGGTGGGCCCACTGCTCGAACTCCTAGGCCTCAGACAGCTGACACGGCCTGGACTCGGAGACCCCATCATCCTCACCCATGCTGAACCCAGGGTAATGCTGCAGGAGCAGGTAAGTCCATCTCATTTCTTGTGGACACAGGAGCTACATTCTCTGTTTTGCCATCACACTCTGGACCTCTAGTTCCCTCACAGGTCTCGGTTATGGGAATGGATGGGATCCCTTCTTTTCCTCTTTGCATACCGCTCCTAACATGCAGTTTTTCCCCTTTGAACGCCACTCCTCGCATATGGTTTTGCCTCAAGTTTGCTGGCCCCTACCCATCTCTGGCTCACCAAAAGGCTGGACCCTGCAGATCCCCTTATTACTCCTTTCTTAAATTCTTACAGAAACGCATCCGCGAAGTTTCTCAACTCACGGTCAAACAGATGTTCCTCGCGACTCCCCTCAAAACCACCACCTTCCGATCTCCCCCTCCCCACGATGCCCCTAATCAGCAGGAAGTAGCCAGACAAATAAGTGGTGCCCCTAATTAACACAAAAGATCGGAATGTAAGGTCGTCAGCAATGGGGAGAGTCGCGTGAGGAACCTGGACTCGGGAGCTTTGCCTGGAGCCGCCCACACTCACGCATGCCTGGAGAAACTTCCTAGGAATCCTTGGGAGGGGAGTGGCTGTCTGTCAGCCAGTGAGATTATGCCGCGTCATGTTAGCTCGACCACCCTACAGACCCTTTAAATATCTCCCATGCAGGTCACCCTATGCAACTCCTCTGGCCTCTGTCCCCGGCACCAGGGAGCCTCATCGGGTGGGATGCGCTGTACTCAATAAAGCCTTTGCTGTTTCACACTTTGTGGCTCCAGCAGCTTCCTTCTTCCTCGGTGGGGAAAAATACCTTACACTGCTTCTTCCACTTAGCTGAGCGGAAGTGAACTCAGGAAGGTGAGCACAAGGAAAATGAAGACCAACACATATTACCTTTTTTTTTCTTTAGGTGAGAGGAGGGGAGACAGTAAGGCACACTCCTGTATGCACACCAACAGGGATCCACCTGGCAACCACATCTAGGACTGATACTGGAGTACTGATCTATTTTCAGCACCTGAGGCTGATGTGCTTAGACGGAGCTATCCTCAGCACCTGGGCCATGCTTGAAGCAATCAAGCCACTGGCTGCAGGAGGGGAAGAGGGAGAGAAGGGGGAGGGGGTGGGAAAGCAGAAGGTCCCTTTTTCTGTGTGCCCTGACTGGGAATTGAACCTGGGACATCCATACACTGGGCTGACGCTCTATCCACTGAGCCACTAGCCAGGGCTATATATTACTTTCTAAATAAATATATAAATGCTTAATTTATTTAATTTTTTTTTTTAAATTTGTTTATTTATTTATTCATTTTTAGAGAGGAGAGAGATTGAGAGAGAGGAGAGAGAGACAGAGAGAGAGAAGGGGGAGGAGCTGGAAGCATCAACTCCCATATGTGCCTTGACCAGGCAAGCCCAGGGTTTCGAACCGGCAACCTCAGCATTTCCAGGTCGACGCTTTATCCACTGCGCCACCACAGGTCAGGCATAAATGCTTAATTTATGTACATTACATGTCATCTGAAACCATCCCCAATAGAGTGTGGCAAGACAGTTACTGATTCTGATTTTGAGACCCTGTAAAGACTGTTCTACTTCCATTTCAGCTAGTTCCATCATTCTATGCCTTATCACTTACTCCTGAATGTGGTTAAATTGGCTTGAATTTCCCCTCCAGCCAGGCTGGGACCCTCACTGCTTCCTGGGCACATCACTCCTCACTCCCCATTGTCCTCCATTTGCCCACATCCTGCTACTTCCCCTTGCAGCCCTCCCTGGGGCTGCAGACACATGGTGGCCTGTCTCCTTGGATGCTCGATGCTCGTAGCCTTTATTTCCTGGGTTGACCCAACACACAGAAGGCATCACTGACACTTCTCACGGTACTGCACTTCAAACTCACATGATCTCCCTTTGCAGCCTTGCCTATACTCAGTGGCTTCCCTGAAGGATTGTCAGATTCAGGAAATAAAAGAACAGATGCCCAGTTATATTTGAATCCATTTCTTTTTATGGGACAAACGTACACTATAAAAGTATTTGCTGTTCATACAAAATTCACTGGGCACTCTGTATTTGATCTGGCAACCTTCCTTCCGTGGCATGTTGGTCCAGGGGGGCGATCCCTGCTCCGGGCTGGGCCTGGCAGATTCTCCTCCTCCTGTCAATCTTAAGTTTGAACTCAGACACCTGGAGATTTGGAGTTGCTGAGAGGGGGGTCACAGTGACGGCAATACTCCGGAAGGAAGAGGACAACCTGGCATTGTGGGGTCTCAGTTTCTGCCCTACTAGTGCCTACCAACATGATGTCTTTTCCCTCCCCCCCTTTAGCTTAAGTTGGCCAGAGTTCTGATCAGGTTCTGTTCCACGCATAAAAACTTAAAACCTTTTTAAATAATAATTTGATGATTTCATAGGAGGTAGTTTTGTTTCTCAAACAGGATTCTGGAATTAGGGAAGGCAATGATGACGTTTCTTCCACAGAATTCCTTATAGCGCCTCTCTTCATGAGCAGGCCCTTCACAATTCTCTTTAGAATAAATGAATTATCAAAAAAAGAAGAGGGCAGTCCACAGAACTGGAGAAAATGAGAATGAACCTTGAAGAATCCCAATACTTTTTAATCATCCAAGAAGAATAAGATAGGCTTTTAGTAATTTTTGCTGCTTCCACATGAACCAAAGTCAGCCTAAAATCTTTAACCAACAATAGAATTTTTTTAACAATAGTAATTCATATTACAAATTGCCCATTTTGTGATAACAGACCAGTGACATAATCTTTTCAAATCCAGTGACATAATATTTTCCAAGGTCTAAATTTTGTAATCCTTTCTTTTCTTTCATTATGCTGAGAAGATAGTTTTTTTTTCTTTTTCTTTTTTCTTTTGTTCTTTGAGAATCCTGCATATTAGTTGGGGCTTCACCTTCATAGAAGAATAGATTTTCTCCCTTCCTTCCTTCCTTCCTTCCTTCCTTCCTTCCTTCCTTCCTTCCTTCCTTCCTTCCTTCCTCCCTCCCTCCCTCCCTCCCTCCCTCCCTCCCTTCCTCTCTCTCTTTCTTTCTTTCCTCCCTCCCTCCCTCCCTCCCTCCCCTCTCCCTCCCCCTTCCCTTTCCCCTCCACACAATACATGTGAGAATACATACGAACACGCACACACACACTGTTCCATGTAACCAAAAGCAAAGCACCACTGAGGAAAGATAAAAACACTTCCCTGAAGTATAAACTTAAGAAGGTTGCGTATTCTATTTAATGTTTATTTATAAGTGTACCTTGTCTATATAAACACACATCTTAGATTTGCACAGACCTAGAACAAAAGAAGCTTCCCTCTCTTTTCTTCTTCTTATCCATTTTCTAGTTCTTTAAAAAGATAATTCATATCAACCAGTAAATTCTTCTTTTTGCTTTAAAAAAGATAATTTATGAAAATCTGAGGGAGTAAAAAAAAAACCCAGGTTCTGAACACTTCAAGTGTTTTACACAATAGAATGTTTACAGCTCTGTCCAGAGTCTATAACAGCCTTCCTTTTCCTCTTGGAAAAATGCTTCCTTTGCTCTAATGAGAATTCTAACCATAGATCTTTCTGCGAGGGAGCCCTTAAGGGGTGGGGACATGTTTTTGTTTTGTTTTGTTTTTGTTTTGTTTTGTTTTGTTTTTGTATTTTTCTGAAGCTGGAAACGGGGAGAGACAGACAGACTCCCGCATGCGCCCGACCGGGATCCACCAGGCACGCCCACCAGGGGGCGATGCTCTGCCCCTCTGGGGGGTCGCTCTGCCGCAACCAGAGCCACTCTAGCGCCTGGGGCAGAGGCCAAGGAGCCATCCCCAGCGCCCAGGCCATCTTTGCTCCAATGGAGCCTTGGCTGCGGGAGGGGAAGAGAGAGACAGAGAGGAAGGAGAGGGGGAGGGGTGGAGAAGCAAATGGGCGCTTCTCCTATGTGCCCTGGCCGGGAATCGAACCTGGGTCCCCCGCACGCCAGGCCGATGCTCTACCGCTGAGCCAACCGGCCAGGGCCATGGGGACATGTTTTCACACAGAAAAGAGGGTAAAGAGAAAGGACAGGATGCCCAAAGGCTTCAAAGCCCAAGACATATATATGGTTTGCTCAGAAAGTTCCAAGTCCTTTTGTATGACTGTGGGCACCCACCAGGAGGTGTGGCAAGGAGTAGTCCATGGTGACTTCAGGGTCAACTCTGAGGGTACAGACAGTGAGGAAAAGTGTGAATAATGCCTCCATCACTTGTGTAGTGCACAACTGTTGCAACTTTGGACAGCCCTGGTTTCAGGGAGGAGTATGGTAGGACTGGAGGTAGGTGGAGGCATGAAGGTGAGTGGCGTAGGGACACCCCTGGGAAATGAAGCAATGGCCAGATTCTGAAGGATGTTCTATGCTTTGATGAAGAGTTTGGTGGGCTTTCTTCTGACGACCATTTTTCCCTATGGTGTGGTCCCTGGACTCGCAGCATCAGCATTATGTGGGAACTTGTTAGAAATGCAAATTCTCAGGCCCCTTTCCCACCAGCTGAGTCTGCAACTGTAAGCAGGGACCTCACAAGCTGTGTTTGAACAATCCCTCCAGGTAATCCCGATGCGATGCTCGATGCTCGATGCTCGATGCGATGCTCGATGCGATGCTCGAGGGGGAAAAGCTTTAAGGGCTGAAGTCAGCAGCGAGTTTTAAGCAAAGGGATGGTTGCTCAGATTTGCATTTTGCAAAGATCACTATCTGCAATGTTTGGGGCTATTGGGGTGGGCAGTACAACCGAAGCCAAGGGATGTTTCTGCTGCAATGGCAGTAAAAAAGGGAAGAAGGGAAGAGGCTATAAAATATTTATAAGGTAGACTCTCACCCTTACTTGCTATGGAAATGGAGAGTCCAGGAGTCTCTCATGTTGTGACTGAGTTTACCAGAAAGATGGAGTTGTTCTCACATTCTCCATAACTCCCTCATTCAGTTAGAACACTCCGAGTGACCCTTGGCTTGCAGCATCATTTATCTCTGGAAAGAATATTTTCTTGTGTCACAAATATCCTATAAAGAACTTCAGCTTTTGAAATAGAAGTGGAGCTATTTCTCTCTTGGAGCTAAACAACACTTTATTCAACATAAAAACATATGAGACACACACTTTGTTATTTGCCAGGACTATTTCCTTTTATGAAATTCTATCTTAAGCGTGCATTCTGAAATGACACAGGCCAAAGACAAGTTTAACAGCCCATTTGGACTAGCTGTTCCCTGGAAGCACACTCATTTATTGAATTATTTCTCCAGCCCACTCCAATTTCCAATTTCTGCAACGAGTCTTCTATATTTTCCTAATTAAAGTGCCATTAGAAACTGGCTTTGTTTCTTGGACACTTGATCGGTCTCATCAGCTCATCAATCACCATTAACAGAGAATTGTAAGCATTTATTTCCACCATTATCTTCATATCTAAAAAACTATGGGTCAGTAACTTCAAAGAAAAAAAAATAACAAGAGTCCTAATGCAATCATTATTTTTCCTTTTAATAAATCTGCAATAAACCCCTTCTGAAAAATATTTTTGGAGTCAACGTCACTAAGACCACATTATAGACATGCCTGAAAACAGAAGCCACGCGAGGCAGGCAGCCGCTCTGCCAGGGGGAAGGTTCGAGGGAAGCCACACTGAAGAACCCTTGCATGATTCACTGTACATCTGCTCTTCGCGCCGGGCTGCCGGGCTGCCGTGCTGTCCCCAGGCCAGCGAGCAGCCGCAGCTCACTGATGGCTTCTGTCACACGGGTGACAGGTGTTTTCCATGGAAGGAAGCCAAGCATCACAAAGAAGGGCTTTTGATGGAGTCTGGTTTGGCTCGTTTTGACAGCAACAATTGGGGACCACAATTTCAACAGGCTGAAACCCTTCTGTACTTATTAAGAATTGAGGAGGTGTTTACCAGACAGAGGGGTCCTGCTTATCACAGCTGTCTGCTGTGGATGTTTTCTACAATCACATAGACACATTCATTATCTGTCCAGAGTTGCTCCTGTCTGTTAGGAAGGCTACTTACTTAAGGTCTTGTCAGCCAGAGTGTGTCCTGGGAGCTCATTGGAAGTGCAGCGTCTCAGGCTCACCCCAGGCCACAGAGTCGGTCAGTTTTTGCGAGATTACTGAGGGATTCATAAGCACATTGAAGTTTGGGAAGCTCTGTCTTCAGACACAGATGCATGCCATTAAAAAAAATCAGTTTTGGAGGCTCTTCCATAGATTTTTAACCAGTGGTCCTTAGTTCTGGAAACAGGGTGGGTTATGAGATCTTGTGGGGCTTTTCAACACTGTTCAGGTGGTTCTGGTGGGTGGGTTATGAGATCTTGTGGGGCTTTTCAACACTGTTCAGGTGGTTCTGGTGGGTGGGTGTAGCTAGCTAGAAAAGACCTTCCAGGTGATGCTGAAGTGGTCTCTATTCCACACAGACCTCCTCTCCCAGCTTGGGGTTGACAGCCATTGCTTTAAACACTTGTACATGAAACAATTCAACGTGGCAGTACAAAGACTGCTGGATCAGGAGTCAGACCACTGGACCTTCTTCCTGGGTCTGCATTACTACATCCACAGCATGACTCAGGTTGAGACTGGAAGTCTCAGTTTCTTCGTGTAGGATTGGGGCCCCCATGACGATTTTATTTGCAGAAGCAGGCTGTCGTGATGAAGTTATTAATGCATGAAAAAGTGTTTAGGATGTTATACAATTCTATAGAAATGCTAATATTTTTATATTAATTACAGAGTTTGGGGCAGAATTATTATTATTCTTTTCTTTCTACAGTTGCTTTATTTTTTTATTATTTTTTATTATTAATTTTAATGGGGTGACATATGTTCAGGGAAAACATCTCTAACTAGCATATAATTTTATAGGTTGAAGAACTTTATTCTTACAACTTCCTGGTGGAAGGGTAGTGCATTCTTTCCTCTGAAACTGCCATTAAGCCCATTTCTGTGAATGCTGGTGACCGGCTTACAAGACACATAGCCAGATCAATGCCTAGTCCTTTTGGAAAGTCAGCACACTGAATTGACTAGTGTCCCCCCAAATTCATGGACATCCAGAATCTCAGAATGTGGCCTTATTTGGAAATAAGCCTTTATGGATGTACTTAGTATGAGGTCATATTTGATTAGGGTGGGTGCTAATCTGGTGACCATAGAAGAAGGCCATGAGAGGCAGAGAGACACACACAGAGGGAAGATGGCCATGTGACCATGGAGGCAGAGACTGAGGTGGTGCCCCTATGAGCCAAGGAAGGCCAAGATTGATGGCAAGCACCATCAGAAACTAGAAAGAGGCCAGGAAGAAGTCGTCCCCAGAGCTTTCAGAGGGAGCGTGGCCCTGCCAACACCTCGATTTCAGACATCTGGCCTCCAGAACTGAGGGCAGATGAATTTCTGCTGTTTTCAGCCACCCAGTTTGTCATATTTTATTACCAAGTCCTAGGAAACTAACACAGGCAGGCTGTATTATTTTATATAGGGTCCAGTCTCTTATGAGGGGTAGAACTAAGAGCACTCAGAGCCAACATGTACATGCTCCTCACAAGTACATTTAATGTGATTTGGAAATGAGAGGAAAGTCACTGAAGTTTGGAACCCTAGTCAGCTGGAATAAACAGTTCATTTTATTTTTATTTATTTAAAAAAAATTTTTTTAAGTGAGAGTAGGGGAGATACAGAGACAGACTCCCGCATGAACCCTGACCAGGATTCACCTGGTAAACCCCATATGGGGCCGATGCTCTGCCCATCTGGGGCCATGCTTGTAACAGAGCTATTTTTAGCACCTGAGGCGGAAGCTCCATAGAGCCATCCTCAACACCTGGGCCGATGTGCTTGAACAAATCAAGCCATGATTGCGGGAGGGGAAGAGAAAGAGAGAGAGAGAGACAGAGAGAGAGAGAGAGAGAGAGAGAGAAGAAGGAGGAGGGGGTGGGATGGAGAAGCAGTTAGTTGCTTCTCCTGTGTGCCCTGAGTGGGAATCAAACCAGGGACTTCCACACATTGGGCCAACACTCTACCACTGAGCCAACTGGCCAAGGGCCAGAAAAAAACACTTTAAACAAGGAGAAACTAAGTTGTATTTACTGTTGGAAGTAAGTAGTTATGATTTGTTACCTGCATTCTAAACAGCAGCCCAGTACCAGTTAAAATATGTGGGACTACGAGCTGTAAAAATCACTTACATCAGCGGGATGCCAGGGAATGATAAATAAGGACATAATACAAAAAAAAAAAAAGATGAAAACAGTAAAGTTTGCAACAAGAAAGTTATCTCTGATCTTGGCAAATTGAAAAATCCAAATTTTGAAATACTTCTTCTTGTGCTGGATTATAAATTAAAAGTGCTGGGGAATTCTGATATTCTGATGCTGTTGTCCAGATAAGGCAGTTACTACAGAAAAAGCACCAGTGTATTGTGTATTCCAGTCTGTCATTCAAGCTCCCAGTAAGCAGGTCCCACCTAAACTTGGTGGCAGCTACCTATGAAGACCTTAGAACAGCATTTTTCTTTTTTATTTAATTTTATTTTTTCAATTACCATTGACATTCAATATTATTCTGCATTAATTTCAGGCATATGGTATAGTGGTTAGACAGTATATACTTTACAAAGTGTCACCCCACCCCCGATATATCTAGTACCCACCTGGCACCACACAGTTACTACAATATTATTGACTACATATATTCCTACTGACTATGTTACATCCCTGTGGCTATTTAGTAACTACTAATTTGTACTGCTTAACCCCTTTTTTACCCAGTCCCCCAACCCCCTTCCCCTGTGGCAACCAACCATCAATTTGTTCTCTGTACCTAAGAATTAGAACAGCATTTTTCAAACTGTGAGTGGCAACTCCTTTGTGGGTCATAAATCAATTCTGAGAGTCATCATCAGTACTTAAAAAAAAAAAAAGTTACATAGGTGAGACTAGAACAGAAAATACCAGGAAGGGTAAGTAATGTTTTGTGAAAATTTTCTGGGCTATATGTAATTCCTTCCCCATATAATAACAACAATAATAGTTGTTATTATTAAATTATAATTATTATTTTACTTTGATGACCCATATAATGGCAACATGATACTAATGTTTCCCAACCTAAGCTCTGGATACTTTCTATCAATGGAAGAGAAGGTTGGCTACCTTCCATAACCCCAAAAGGACAGGATTCTTAGTTTTTCAATATGATTTAGGATTTTGACAAATGTTCTGCCTATCTATAGCTTCTGTATTATATTCACATTGATCTTTTCTTGGTTCTGATGTTTAGATTTCTATCCTCTTGTTTACTATGTTTTGCATTTTCCGTTGTTATTTGAGTTTTGAATGGATTTATAATATTTCCTAAGATATAAATTGGGGTGATAAAGATTCATTAATTACTAGCAAATCTACTTAGCAAACCTTTATTTCAGTTTATAAACCTTTGTTATAAGGAAATTACATATATTTATATTAAATTATGCCTTGTCATTACTGCCATTTTTTAGGATCTTTTTTAAAATTAACTTCTGAATTTGAATATTAAAAATTTAATAGGAGTTAACATTATTGATGGACCATTGATTAATACTGGTTTCTAAATATTATATGGGCTTTTCAATTATATGCTTTATCTAAAAATAAAAGACCCAATTTCTGATTAGGTAAATGTTTATATGACAAATAGTTACTGTAATAGTAATGGGTTCCATCATGTTACACCACAACCTTAGTTTGTAGGTCATGCTTTGGATTCAAATCACAGTCTGTCACCCCCTCTACCCCGCTATGAGGCATCCATTCCTCTGGATCAAGGTTAGAGCTTAAATATATATAGCACTAGTAGGTACTTACTTAATGATGGCTAATACTATTGTATATATTCAACAAGTAGTTTTCACAGAAGATGAAACTTCATAGACCCATATGTCTACATGGGTTCCTAGTCAGCAAGGCAAAATTCAACCACTGGAATTCAGTCATGTTCTCAGTCTATGTACACAAATACACTGATGATATTGTGACACATGTTCAGATACATTTTATGTGTAGCCTGAAAATTCTCATGTTTGCATTTCTTAGTCTTTAGGTACAAGTTAGCCAGTGGTTAACTTACATATGGTCACCCTGTCACAGCCTCTGGCCATGGCTCATTTCCTGTCACCTGTAGAATATTCACCAGCTGTAAAGTACGGTGAGAGGTCAGGCATGACAGCCGCCACACACCTTTTCCTTCCAATGGCACACAATTATGTTCTGGGGGGCGTACAACTATTTTGAATCATAGTAAAAAAATAAATAAAAAAGAAGCAAAAACTCTCTTGATCTCCATTGTGGAATCACTTCCTTCTTTGGTTTTTACAATGGGTTTTCTGGAGCCTAGGTTCCATGGAAATGCCTTAGGCTGCCAGGGCTGCCAGAAGACCATGGACAGGGCGGTGGAAGCCCAGTCCCTGCCTCAGCGCTGTCCTTCCACGTGGTGCTGACGATGCAGACAGATGTGAAGAGGTGGACTTTTTCACAGAAGCCCCTTGATTCTATGGTGGAGCGTGGGCACACATAAGGACACATGCATTTATATACATAACCAGCTGTAGCTCTCCTCTGGACACTAGCTGTGGGTGGAAAAGACCTACATGTCACCAAAAGCCCTCTCTGCACTATTTAGTCACAAATGAATGGCTATTTTATTGGTGGCCACAGCTGTTGTTTGCAGAGTTGGTTATTGAGCACAGCTTTGTCTCTTAGACTAGGCCTTCTCAGTGCCAGGCCAGTTTTGGCTATGCCAAGATGCTAAAATTTGACCGCCCCAAACAGGCAGAAGGCATGACTAAACACATTATTTTTAGAGAGTACATAAAATAGCAATCAGCCTAGCCCCGGTGCCTCCGGCCAGCTGCGCCACACTAAATGGCCTCCAGGAGGCTGAAGGTTTGGGCACCGGGAGAGATGCATCATCAGTTCCCCAAGTATCAGAGTACTCTTCTATGGTTTTTGGATCATTGACATAAACATAATCAAATATACAAAATACATTTTGTCACGTTATTTGCAAACTGGTTTAGCAAATAACTGAACCCAAAGAATGCCCTTTGAATGTGTTTTATTTGCAACAAATTTTTATGTATGCAAATACCAATCCAACAAATGCCATCTGTGGCCCATGGAGTTTCTTAACCTGATTTCCTAAGACATTAAGCTGAGGTAAACAAACTCTAAGCTTTCTACATAAATAAAAGAGTTAAGGTAATAGTAAAAACCCTGCAGTGTCATTCCCACAGCCCCATCCTCTCGCTGCGTAAAGAGAACGTGTTGCTCTGAAAGTCTAAGCAGACATGAGAACAAAGCACTGGCAGATGAAGACTTAGCTCCGCTGCCAAAGACACAGCTTCGACACTGCTTGCTTTATAGTTCACATCTTAATGATATGGGTGGGAGACTGTCAGGTACCGCGTATTTGGCAAACAAAGAACACCAAAATTGCCTGACCTGTGGTGGCACAGTGGATAGAACGTCGACCTGGAAATGCTGAGGTCGCCGGTTCGAAACCCTGGGCTTGCCTGGTCAGGGCACATGTGGGAGTTGATGCTTCCAGCTCCTCCCCCCCCCCGTCTCTCTCTCTCCTCTCCTCTCTAAAATGAATAAAAAAAAAAAAAATTTGGCCTGACCTGTGGTGGCGCAGTGGATAAAGCGTCAACCTGGAAATGCTGAGGTCGCCGGTTCGAAACCCTGCGCTTGCCTGGTCAAGGCACATATGGGAGTTGATGCTTCCAGCTCCTCCCCCCTGTCTCTCTCTCTCCTCTCTCTCTGTCTCTCTCTCTCCTCTCTAAAATGAATAAATAAAAAAATTAAAAAAAAAAATTTTAAAAAAAAAAAAAAAAAAAAAAAGAACACCAAAATTCACAATGGGGATAGGCTGAAAAGAACAAATTTGGTCTTTGCAAAACAGTGACAAAGGAGGTTGAAAATGAGAACATAATTGCCCAACTGCATATTGGCATCCCGAGCCAGCCTGGGAGACATAGTAGGGCAGGTTCTATCTTTCCTGGGTACTTGTCATCTGGCTTCTCCTTCTGCCCTCTGCTCCTTCCATGCTCCTTGGCTGCCAGGGCCAAGTTCTCAGCCTCTTTGGGCTGCTCAGGGCTCCACTACACAGGTCATGCTGCTGCCATCCCTCCCTTCCTGGTCCCTCTCATTATCCACTGAAATACCTGTCCACCAGCCTCTCACTCAGACTCCTGGTCTACCAACCCGATTCTACTTGGAAGGTTAGATTACAAATGAATGTATCTTTATCAACAGCATTTCAGGCAATGAAAATATTTTTGATTTGTAGACTCTGTTAAATTATACCACAAAGCATTCACATACTATGCTGATGTTACTGAAAAAATATGTTTTGGTACAAGGAACCATTATCCTGTCAAAAGCTTATCACTTAAGTAAATGGTATAAAATGTATTTTTTCCCCTCCAAATTTCAACTCCATTGGCAGAATAAAAATTCTGCTTGAACTGAAACCTGAATACTTGACTTTATTCATGCGGCATATGGTTGTCCGTTAAGGACATTTTATTTTTTTTATTTTTATTTTTTTTAGAATTTTAATGAATTTATTTGAGTCAAACTGATGACTTATGCCAGGGAGCAAGATCTCAAATGCCCTAAGGACATTTTAAATAGACTTGATTTATTGACAAGGTCTCAGGATTTTAACTTTGGAATTTATTCTTTATTTTCAATAAAATGACCATATGGTCACTTTAGGACAGAGTAAATAAATCCCCCCTCATTTACGCTGTCTGTTTCTTGGCTTTCTTTTTTTATCTGAACATTATAATAAGGGCAAGATCTTACATATTAATGGCTGCTTTTAGCTAACTGATTATAGTATTTACTCTCTCTTATTCCACTGAGAGTATATTTGGTGCTAAATTCAACCTTTTGATTCTTGGTTTCTCTTAGCCATCGATAGGTTTATTTCATTTTGATTTATTCACTCTCTGAACAGTTAAATTATTTCTCAACTTCAGCACTCATAAAAGTCTCACAAGGAAATGCTTCCTTTCTTAGCTTACTGATTTATTTTCATGTCTAGAAACTTCCATCACGATGAACACTTTTTTTTTATATTAAACTAACCTTCTACAAAAGCACATGGGAGTGCAAGTGCTTTCAGATTAAACCCTAATATAAACAAATTAATATAATTTCTTTGCATCAGGTTCCAGGAGTTCCATCGGTCTCTGCTTTAGAAAGAGTTTCCTGAGATCAGATCCACATTGCCAGTCTCCTATTTATGATATTGCCAGCGACGTGTCCATCGGTCTCCCTATCCTAACAGAGAGTTGAAAAAGGAAACTCATGACATCACCCTCCTCCCCACCTTCCTGTGACAAATCCCTCTTGACTGTTTTATTTCTATTATATAAGTTCTATTTTTATTTATTTCATTTTTTTCCACCTGGGAATTAAAGTTTTTTCCCTTCCCTGTTTTAATATTCTATGTCTATATCTATGTTTGTATTTAACTCTTCTCCCTTCTCCACACCCAGGTCCCTAAGTTCTAGTCACTCATCCTTTAAGATTCTTTTTTCCAATCCATCTCCCCGGTACAACTCTGTTAATTCAGCCCTTAACTTTTCATTCTTAAAGAATGGCACTTCTAACTGTCCAGCTACCTCCTGTGTTGCACATTGTGAAATGGATGTGGGGGAAGAGGGAGTTAATGGAGCAGAGGATGCTTTCATCGCTCTTACTGTTTCACTGTCCCAGTGGCTTCCTCTTACTGCCTTAGAGATCAGTCATTGGTTGTATGTCTCCTGATAGACTACAACTTATTGATGGTCAGGACAGATCTGATTGAGATCTGTTTTCTTTTGAGCTCCAAAAACAATATGTGCTTAATAAATAAAATTTAATCATCAGTACTCATAAATTTATTTTTTGTCAGTGCGTCTCAATAACTGGCCACGTTCTCAGTGCCCACGTGCACATCTCTCATGATTTGTTTCCAACTCCCTCGCCTCCACTGATGACACCCTTTTGTTTGGATCAATGGATGCCTTAGTCACTTCTGTGTCATCCAGCTGCACTTCCAGGTAGGCAAAATTTCTTACTTTAACTCCAGGTTCTACATCGAAACTAAAACCAAACAGAATAAACAACTGCATCCCAACAACCCAACTGAGAACTGTTTCTTCTAAAGCCATCAAGACTTTTCAATTATACTTGGTTATGGCCAGGGAGTTTAGTAGGTTTGAACAGAATCCAAAGTGTTTTAACTAATGTCACTAAAAGCAAAAGGGTGAGACTGTCACATCCCCTATAGGGTTTTTTCCTCTCCTCCACTTTATGTTCCTTCATCCATCTTCCCCATTTCTCCTTTCTGAGCTCTTTCTCCTAGAAAAAAGTTAGAAAAGTATAATTTTCAAAGTTATAATTCCGCCTTCAACCAACTGACATGGTGTAGGAAAGACTTCAGATGAGTACATTCATGAAATTGTTGAGAATGTTGCCTCTAGGGAAACAAAGGAACATCTGAGACAAAAGCATGTCATCTGCTCAGACAAGGTCTGATTCCTGGGAGCATCCAGACTGGATGGGCAGCACCTGTCGAGGGTCACCCTGAGACTCCAGAAGGATGAGCATCGTGGATCCTGGCTTCTGAGAGGGTATCCTTGTGGGAGAGGCCACTCCCTCACCTGTCCTTGGAACGCAAGTGTTCAGTCAAGGTGTGTTGACTTGAAATGAGAGTAATGGAGGGCCCCATGGACCTTGCACCCAGGCTGGTGTTTGTCTCACTCAAGCACAGCTGAATGATGCAGGACTCTAAAATGTAGCTTGGTATTTCTACAAGGAAGAATAGACATCCTGTGCTTGGTTTGTTATAGAAATAGTTGGATACATCTCACTTTCTTCCTTTTAAAATATAATATCCTGAGGTAAGATGCTGTATCTTACTATTGTACAGTATGATACATCCCCCTGGGTCGGGGTGCACAGTACAGCACATAGCCAGTACATATAAAGAATAACAGGAATCACTGTCTTAAAGTAAATGATAGAAATCTATGAAGTGAGGATCATTCTCACCAGTAGGTGTCTCTGTTCCATCATGCTCTCCCTAAACCTGCCTAGGTTTCTCCTGGAAATACAGATGCTACATAAAAGGCATCTTTCCTTTAAAAATTATATACTTTAAAGAGAAAATATAGAATGGCTTTTCTCTTTTATCTGTATTCACTTTCCCTCTGAATTTAGACTTGCTTGGTAGGCCTGGTCGCTGATAATGTCGGCAGGTGTTTTCAACATAATCCCCCTTTTCACTCTTTGGAACTTCAATGAGCTTTCTTGCTAGGCTTCATCTCCCTTGAGTCAGTGGTGTATGTTTGTGCAAAGGAGCAGTAACTAAGCTCATAGGTATGCGAGGTTGCTCAAAATGTACGACTCTTTCTTCTAAACATTCATTTCCTCTCCATAAAATAAAGCCCTGATCTGAGTGCCCTCTGAAGTTATCTCAGGCGTTCATTTCCGGGACATGAGAGCACTTAAGTATATAGCCTCTGATTCCAAGTTCTGGCTCTGCTTCCTATTACTGGATTGATCTTCTCTGAGCTACTTACTGATTTTGTGCTTTAGTCTCCCCATATATAAATATAAAAGAGGATAACGAGAATACTACTACTACATGATATAGTTGTTATACAGAATAATGATCTTATCTCTAAGGTGGTTAGTTAGAACAATGCATGGCATGTGCTAGGTTACATAAGCATCTTTTATGTATACAGGATATACACAATATATATTCACAAATATGACAAATAAAAGCTAGTTCCAACTTGGCAGAGGTGCACTGAGTTGATAAGATTACTATTGGGCAGACAGGCACCTTCTCTGTGACTTGTCTCTCAAAGGCTATGGAGGTGGAAGCAGAGAGACTACAAATATTGTGAAGGTTTTCCCTGAGGTTAGCTGTTCCCACCACCTTCTGTGTTTTCATGAGGAGGGAGTGACCAGCCAGCTTCTACCCACCACAACCCAGGGGGCTCCTTTCCATGTTGAGTTAAATTTCATGCTTCCCGATGTTGCAAACAGAGTTTGAAAGATAGGGATAGTGAGATAAATAGGGAATAAATCAATGGGAAAAGTACCCACCATGAAGAGTCACAAAAAAATACCCTAGGTCCTGGCCGGTTGGCTCAGCGGTAGAGCGTTGGCCTGGCGTGCAGGGGACCTGGGTTTGATTCCCGGCCAGGGCACATAGGAGAAGTGCCCATTTTCTTCTCCACCCCTCCCTCCTTCCTCTCTGTCTCTCTCTTCCCCTCCCGCAGCCAAGGCTCCATTGGAGCAAAGATGGCCTGGGCGCTGGGGATGGCTCCTTGGCCTCTGCCCCAGGTGCTAGAGTGGCTCTGGTGGCGGCAGAGCAACGCCCCAGAGGGGCAGAGCATCGCCCCCTGGTGGGCAGAGCTTCGCCCCTGGTGGGCGTGCCGTGTGGATCCCGGTGGGGCGCATGCGGGAGTCTGTCTGACTGTCTCTCCCCGTTTCCAGCTTCAGAATAAAAAATTAAAAAAAAAATACCCCAAAGTTCTGATGAAATAGCCCAGCAGCTGTTCTGGTTTTTCAAGTGAGCTTTGATGAGAGTATAAACTAGATGGAGAGAGAAGTTGAATAGTAACAACCAAGTACTGATATGCATCAGCTCCTGCTTGTGTCTCAATTTGAGGTAGGTACTTTAACATTGATGATTGCCATTCTTGGTTTACAGGGGGAAGAGAAAAGACACAATAGTTAACGGCCATGCACAGTGACCAGTATTTGACATATATGAATTCATGTTGTCTTCCTCATCTCACTATCAGCTGATAGTACTGTTGTCCTCCTTATACAAAGTAGAAAACTGAGGCACAGTAAGTAAGTTGCCCATAGCTGGCTTGTGGCCAGGATTTGAACCCAGCCAGTCTGGGTCCAGAGGCCGCTCTGTTAAAGAAGGAATTAGTGCAGCAGTTCTCAAACTTGAGATTGTGCCTTGAGCATCTCTTACTGCAAGCCATCCTGTTGAGCAGATGCTGAAAATTGGGGATGACTTGTGAGTGGCTATCCCTGGGAATCCCTGGCTAGGGGATGCACAGTACAGTGCAGGGAATGTGGTCAGTACTGTTGTAATAACTATGTGTGGTGTCAGGTGGGCACTCGGCTTACCAGGGTGATCACTCTGTAAGTTTTACAAATGTCTAATCACTGTGTTGTATACCTGAAAGTAATATAATATTGTGTGTACACTCTAATTAAAAAATAATCATTTAAAAAGACTTGCATGAGAAAAAAAGGCAGTGCTGACTAATGAGAAGGGACTTGGCTCTGGTTTGATGTGTCTGTAACCTGTACACTCTTGTCTAAAAATGAATCATGGCCCTGGCTGGTTTGCTTAGTGGATAGAGCTTTGGCCCAGTGTGTGGATGTCCCGGGTTCAATCCCCAGTCAGGGCATACATAAGAAGTGACCAATGCTTCTTTTCCCCTCTCTCTTTCTCTCTTCCTGTCTCGCAACCAGTGGCTTGGTTGGTTGGAGTGTTGGCCTAAGATGCTGAGGATAGCTAGGTTGATTTGAGCATTGGCCCCATATGGGGATTGCCTGGTTGATCCTGGTTGGGGTGTATGCGGGGCTCTGTCTCTCTATCTCCCCTCCTCTCACTTAAAAAAATAAAAAAGTAAAAATGAATCACTTGGTGCCTCAGTTCCCTTGCCTGTTAAATGCTATTTCTAGATGAAAGGCTTTGAATGGCATGTGCCCGTGTGTGATGAGTGTGTGTTTGTGTGTAGGTGCGTTTGAGCGGAATACACTTGTTAGGTTTAGGGGAAAGGTCCTAGCACGATTGCATACAATGCCCACACAAGGATGAGTAAACCAGTGCCAACCCCGCATCCGTGTGCTCTCTGTGGTAGCGTCACTGGGAAGGCAAGGCTGGTGTCGCATCCACCAGAGTCATTGAGAAGACCCTGAAGTGGGGCTAAGAGATGTAGGCTGTTGTCAGAGTTTCTGCTTAAGAGATCTTTTAATGCTCTAAACGGGAAAGTGGATCCTCCACATGAATAAGCAGGCAACGCAGAAAATTGCCGCAGATGCTATATAGAGCTTAATTCCTTTCCAAAACAGCCCTGAGAACAGAATAAACACATTATGCTTGGATGGTGTATTCAAGAAGTCTTCTCTGCAGGAAATGACTTTAGAATGATCATATTGTCTTCCCTTTGCCAGCGCCTGACAATGCCCGATAAAAAGCTGGAGCGGGCCATCCACCTGAGGCCCCACCAGGCCTTTTACTTCACACTGAACCAGAGCGCTGAGGTAGAACCTAGTTTCTACAGCCAGGAAACATTTTCAACTTGCTCTTACGCCCTGTGCTGTTTTTAATAAAAAGTGTTTGCATACTAAATAGTTTGCATATCTAGCTACTCCTCCCAACCTGCTTCACCTTTTGTCCTGCCCTTTGACTGAACCTGTTGTCTCAGGAGTCCCTGACCTTACCTGTCCCAGAAGTCACTATTCCTTTACAGCCCTTAGTTACCTTGAACTATCGGCAGGATTTTACTCTACTGATGGCTTCTCCTCTTGAAATATTCTCTTTCCTGGGTTTCCATAATGTGATGTCATCTCTTCACTTTCCTCTTACCTCCCTGTTGTACTGCTTGTCTCCACTGTTTGTTCTTTATGTATCCTTTCATTGTTGGTGTTCTTTAATTCTATTCTATTCTATTCTATTCTATTCTATTCTATTCTATTCTATTCTATTCTATTCTATTCTATTCTCATTCCTTCCAGTAGTTCCAAATTCCATCCATATACTGGTGGTCCTTGAATCTACATTTCCAGGGTAGATGACCTTAGTATCACTGCCACCAACACTAATGATGGATGGGACTCAGAGCTTTACAAGCATTGACTTATCTGTCTCCCAAATCCGATGAAGTAGGTAACATTATGACTCCACTTTTGATAGAGAAATAGGTTTGGCAACATAATGTCCAAGCTCACACAGTGCATAGTGACTTGCACCCAGGTCTCCCCTGACTCAGAAGCCTGTGCTGCTATGGACTATGCTACATGTGAATGGTAATCAACAAGAGGAGTCACAGAAGATGACTGAAACCTCTGTCCTTAGTTCCAGATCTGTCCCATGGGTACTTTTCACTCAAATATCCCTCAGACTGAATGTACTCTCTCTTCTCCCTCTGTCCTGAATGGATGACAGCGTCCTCCACACCTTTCCTCTTCCCTTCTCGCCCAACCAGTCCCCGAACCTGGACAAATTGATCTCTTTATTACTTCTCACATCTGTTCATTACTCTTCACCCCCCCTTGCCATTCCCCATGTGGGGGCTCCATCATTTTTTGCCCAGATTAATGTCTCAGCCTTGGAACCGTCTCTCCTGCCCATGTCCTGATCCTCTGAGAGCATTGCCCACACTGTAACCGGTCAGCATTCCACAATGCAAAGCCTGCCTCTCAGGACCCTCACTGTAATGCTTGGTTCCTGCCCTGGATTACAAGGCGCCATGTGATCTTGTACCTGCCCACCGTCCAGGCCCTCATTCACCGCCTGCCCATGTGCCCCTCTCCACGTGCCTCCCCAACCCCCACTCTGGACATACTCTCCTCCCTCTCTCAGCCCTGCTCTCTCTGGTCTAGGAGTTTGTACAAATGCTGGAGCCTTTGCATGAACTGTTCTTCTGATTCTCCCTCCTCCACTCCTTTCCTTATTTGGGGTACAGCTTAGGTCATTTGCTCTTTGGGACCCACTTGGGTATGGCTGCCATGTGTGACCTCAGCTCTCTGTGTCTCTCCTGGCAGGCTACTCACCACACAGAGCCACCCTGCTCATTGGCTTTGACTGACCATTATCTCGAAGCTTGCAAGGACAGAGCCATATCCACGCCCACCTTTCCAATCCTTCTAGTCCATTTGCTCAGTATATATTGGTGCTCAGTACATATTGGTTGACACACTGTCTTACCAAACCTGGAGTGCCAACCTTCCTGACCTTGTCTGAGAAATGACCATGAAGAAACATAGGAAACTGTCATGCTGCTCATATTGTCATGTGTGTCAAATCCAATGGCACAGCCTTGGCTGGTTGCTCAGCAGATAGAGTGTTGGCCTGGCAATGGATGTCTCAGGTTGATTCCTGGTCAGGGCACACAGAGAAGAGAAGATCTGCTTCTCACCCCCCTAACTCTTCCCAATCTCTCCCTCTTCCCCTCTCACAGCTAGTAGCTTTACTGGTTTGAGAGTTGGTCCTGGGTGCTGAGGACCCAGTTCTGTTGATTCAAGCATCAGCCCCAGATAGGGGTTGCCAGGTGGAGGTGGATCCTGGTCGGGATCTAGTGGGAGTCTATCTCTCCTCTTCTCACTTAAAAATCAATCAACCCATTGGCTCAAGGATCCTTTTGCTGTGTGGGTCCCCTGGGTCAGGGGGTTTTACAAGCCAGGCCTCACTTTCTCCACAGCAGGGGGCTCAGCCTTTGGAGGGTGTTCCCTGCAAAGCTGACTAATCTTCCCAGAAAGCACGGGGTGGCTGAGCCACTGTGACTCAGCCCCTCATTCCTGCTGTGCTGAGGCTGCTGCCTTTGTATAAACCCATCACCCATGACTATGATGGGAACACCGCAACACCTGCTCTCCTGCCCAGGGACTTCCCTTCCCTAGCTGCCCTCCATCCTGTCACCTTGGGGAGCTTCCTAATGTACCCTGATCATTGTTGTTTCAGCATTGTGTTTGGCTTTCTGTTGTCCACAAGATAATGTTGCAACACCTTAGCAAAGGCCACTTTTTTCCATGCCCACCTACGCCCATTTCTCTATAATAAGCTGCGAGCTCTTGGAGGGAAGAAACTATGCTTCTTTCAGTAATCCATCCATTCATCACCCTCCAATGAATTCACCCAGAAAATGAGCCCTATTATGTGTTAGGCACTAGAACAAATTGGTAAGTGTTGGGTAAACAAATGTTTTTTAACTTTGCTTGTTTGTATTGGGGCAGTCTCATGTGTGTGTGGCCTATGGAAGGCTGTGGGTGTTTGCCCTCAGAGCAGCGGATTGCAAATTGCGGATTGCCTGCCTCCATGGGGTGGGGCGATTGTTTGTTATTGTTTGCCAAAGAAAGGGTATTTTAGGCCAGGCCTATTAGGCTGGGGAATGCTGAGGCTGGAGGGGGCCTGTGAGTCCAGTGAGTATGGAGAATGAGTCCATTCCTTTACTGTTTGCCCGAAACCAATGAAAACCTGCATGGCCACGGCCACCAGCCTTACATCTGGCATAGCTGGCAGGATATGGATCAGATTGGTATGGAGCCGCAGCCACCCTTGAGGAGTGGGGTAGAGGACTGGTCGTTGTGATAATTCTCCTTGACTGTCCTTTTGGGGACCATAGGCTGGCTGTTTTTTACAGCCCTGTGAGAGGCTGCCTGAGGTCGAGATCTCCAGAATGAGCTGTAGACTGAGTGGCAGCAATGGGATGTGCTGGAATAGCCACTGGAGAAAGAGCTGCAGTTCTGAGAACTGCAGGTACAGCATCTGGAACTGGGAAGGTCTCTGGAGAAGGAGGCCGAACGGGTTCACGAGTTACAGTTTGCCCTGCAAGTTGAATGCTGGCAGCAGCACTTGTTGGAGGCACAACTGTGGGCTCAGCTTCAGGCCGAGAGCCGGCAGTAGCAGGAGCTGAAGATGGAGCTGTGCTGGCGGAGCAGCTCTGAGTCGGTGCAAATAGGCATTTTCAGCTCCTCTTCTGAGGATGAGGAGGCCCAGGCTGAAGTTGCTGTCTGCACACTCAGATCTTGGCCAGTGGTCGTCCAGAAGGCAAAAACCTAGCAGCAAAGAGTACCTACTAAAGCCCTGGTAGTCTGCCCAAATCCAATGAGAACCTGCATGGCCACTGGCCTTACAGTAAGCAGTCAGACATGATTCCTGTTCTCAAGCTGGGGAGATAGGCATTAGTGAAATAATCAATCAATGAATTTGTTTACAAACAAATATACTGCTCACAAAAATTAGGGGATATTTCAAAATGAATATGAAGCTGTAAAAAAAGAAGCATTTGATTTTTTTTTATTAAACAAGAACATCAGAAAAGCAAATGATAAGTCAAAGAAAGTTGTTTGGTTATGTAAATGAGATGCTGTTGGTCAAATAAGTTTGTAAAATACAATTTTTATGTTTGCTCGCTTATACTTTGCATTGGGGGCTGGGCAGCACCAGGTACATGTGGTTTGTGAAATTGCAAATTACCTTCCTGCTTGGGAAGGGCCATTGTTTTGCTAATGTTTGCTGGAGGAGAGGTATTTGCGCCAGAAACTTTTGAGAAGAGAGAAGGAGGAGAGGCATAAAAAGCCATGTTTGCAGAGAGAGAGAAGAGAGAATGCAGAGTGCTAAAGGAGAAGCAATGTTTAGCAGAGAGAAAGAAGGTGTGCAGATGGGGAACGAGAGCCTAGGGGCTTCTGCGAGCTCTGCTGAGACTGGTGGGGCCTTTGATTCTAGGATAAACCAGAGAAAATTCTGGTGTGGAACTGGAGAATGTGTCAGTGGCTTTGGGAGCCCTGAGTGAAAGGGAAGTGTTTTCCCTGTGTGTGTTGCTCGTCAGCCAATGCAAGACTTTAATAAAGGAATGGCCCACCATTTGGGGGCTCCACTGCCTGAATCAAATGAGAACCTGCACGTGAGTGGCCACGGTGGCCGTGACTATTGGCCATACAGATGCAAAACCAACTTTTATTTTATTGGTGAGAATGCACTATCTAAAAGGCTGAAAGCACTGGAGTGTCTGCACATTCCCTGATGCCCTAATTTTTGTGAGTTCTATGAGAAAAAGGCTGAGGTCCTATACAACAAAGAAGACACCTAGCCTGGGGCTCAGGGATGCTCTCTGAGAAAGAGATGGTTCACATAAAGGATAAGGAGGAGTTAAGTAGCAATAGCATGCAAGACAAATTTATATTCCTTCACTCTTGAGAGCCCTGCCCCAGCCCATGGCACAGAAGAGGCACTCAGTAAATAGCTGTAGAATGAATCAGGAGTGGTGTAAGGAAATCACCTCAGAAAAGGTCAGGTCAGACTCTTTCCAGAGGAAGTCTATAAACCAAGTTGTGCTGGGAAGTTCAGAATGTGTCAGAAGAAGAGAACAGTCTTTGCTCACAGGGAGGATGACAGTTTCTCTAGACAGGTATACATGTACCAGGGTCTTAGGCTGTGGAGCAATTGCTTCTTTCCCTCAACTCAACTAGGAAAGGAAAAAATGAAGTGCAAGTGAAATGAACTGATTAATTCCTGATGTAGACCTTATCACATAACATCCAGGGGACACTAAGGTGAAACTTAAAAATGTGTGTATTGGGTTCATAGACAGTAGGGAGGCTGCCTTGGGCTACCCCTGAATTTAAATGACCAAATAAGTGGCCTGTCAACAATCAGTGGTGTGTCAGCGGGAGGGTTCCTGAGGCTTTCAAGCCCGACCTTTGGTGTCGGTCTGATTTTGGAGCCCTTAACACACAGCTTCGATGTACTATTTGCAGACAATTTTATGTTCAGAGAATCCAAATGGGCCTCTGAATTTCTTCAGGTCAAATTCTTCTTTTCAGTTTGCAGAACAACTTCTTCAGGCAGGGAGTTCAAGTGAGGCATGCCAAGTGCCTTGGACTGACTTTATCTGCTCAATCTGTCTTCCACTTTGCAGAAAGTACAGCATTCTTTTAAATATATATATATATTTATATAAATATATATATAAAATTTAAAATAGTTTATGAAGGTTGCAACTCAGTTTTAGTTATTGCGGGTCCTTCATGGTTGGCTCATTCTTTGTAAATAAAAATAGCAAGGAACACATACTTAATAGCACATACTGTACCTATTTTTACTGCCAAGCAAGCAAACATTGATTTGATACTCTGCTATTAATGGAAGCATTCTTATGGTGGAACTGATTGTATATAAGGTTAGAATATAAGGAGATATGTCTTTGTAATCGTAGATCCCCATTGTCTTAATTGTCCGGTATGTCCATCTAGGACAGGTAATACAAGGTCATGACTCATGGCTCTGGTGGCACAAGTGTGATATTTACAATGGCAACCTTAACATTAATTAGAAAGCAATCAAATGACAAGGCAGTCTTTGCTGTCGGGAAAGATATACTTTAAAAAGTCAAAACATTGTGAGTCACACTCTTACAATGCAATTCTCTGTTTTGCCTCTACCTGGTTAATTTGCAAACCAATTTCTACTCTGAGAGAGGAAATGATTTTTATGTAAAATTACTGAGGCAGCTTTCTTCCACTATCTTTCTTGAATTCTACAGAGTATCTTTTAAACTACTGAATAGTTTGGTTGTAAAGAAATGGAAGCAAACAATTTCCTAAATTATTTTGTTTAATTTGACCTAATCCAAGGACTAATGAAGATGATCCAACCTCTGCCTGGAACTGTTTTCAGATACAAGCTAGAGTCATGAAATCTATAGGGGGATAAAAAGCAAAAGATTCATTGGCTTCTTAAAATAGGAGGCTTAGATTAAAAACTACAAAAAGCTCAAGAAATTAAGACGTCAAAAATAAATGCTTTTTAGTGGAAAAGAATGAACAAAAGGCACAATGCCAGGTCCTCGCTTTGCTTTGTATTTTTTCTTTCCTTCCCTCAAGCTTCTTTAAAAACAGGGACAGTTTTACTTACCTTGCAGACTTGAAGCCCAAGGAATTTACATAAAAATGCAAATGGCAGCTCCAGGGCTTCCTGACAATTTAACAAAAGCATCAAAGGGAAGAGGCGAGAAACCAGAAGAGCCGCTTGCTTGCTTCTGAAGATGGAGGACCAAGGTCTTGTTCAGAATGATTTGGCCTGGAATTGTCCCCACTAAGGGCAGGGACCCTAAAGATTCCACATTCCTTCAGGGTCACCCTTGATTTGCATCTCAGTTATCTTATATTAATTCTTAATGGTCTGGTGGCTTTTTGGTGAGCACTGTACTGCATAAGTCTCTGCACTGAGTTGAATAGTCAGTCTTCCTAAGATTCTTGGGTTGAGGGTTGTGGTGGGGCTGTTGCAACAGATTTAGGCATCTGACTAAAGGCCCAGTTGGAGAATCCAGACTGCATCACACACAGAGCAGGTGCATAATCCGTATCCTGATGGGCAATTAATGGTAGGCAATGCCTGTGCTCTTGGTAATCAGAAGCAAGGCCCAGGCAGAGGAGTGCAGCCAGCTGCCCCGAGCAGTCTCTCCACTTCTGCGTAGGTGTGATCACTCTTCTTCTGCTAAAAGTCTTTTATTTATTTATTTTTTTAATAAAAATGCTTCACATCATAAACATTCACTGAAATTTCTAGTCCGTTTATAATTTTAGCACATAAATATTTCCAGAGTTACTGTTGGGCAAATGAGTTTGTAAAATTTGTGTTATTTGAGTTTGCTCACTTTTATTGTTAAAATTGGCTACTGCCCACGTGAATAGAGAAACTGCTAATTACCTTCCTGCCTGTGAAGGGCCATTGTTATGCAAATGTTGCTGGAGGAGGGGTCTTGGTGGGCCCAGGTAATTTTTAAGAGAGGAGGAAGCCTTTTTTTTGGGGAGAAAGAAGCCAAGATGGCAGGGAAAGAGAAGGCAGCCAGTTTGTGCAGAGAGGAGGAAGCCATTTTTGCAGGGTGAGAGCAAAGAGGAGGGAGAAGATGTGCAGATGGGGAACCAGAGGTGACTGAGATTGGGGGGGGGAGGCTTTGATTCTAGGAAAACCCAGACGTGTCAGTGGCTTTGGGAGCCCTGAATGGAAAGGGAAGTGTTTTCCCTCTGTGTGTTTCTTGCTGGCTGGGTGCAAGGCTAGAATAAAGGAATGGTCCACCATTTTTTGGCTCCACTATTTCTTTACCATCTGCCTGGATTCAATGAGAACCTGCACCTGCATGGCTACAACAGTGGCGACTACTGGTCATACAGTTATATTTTTATTTTTCTGCAGTCACATTTCCAGTTACTTTCCTTAAGTTGCATCTGAATGGCTAAAGTGAATGAGAGAACTGCAGGGTCCTATAAAGTGGGAACCTTTTCAGTGGCCAGCCTCGTGGGAGGAAAAGAGAGGGGAAAATCTTCAGTAAGGCTCTGTGAATTCAGCCTAAGAGGACATTTCATCAGTCTGCCATGAACTTGACACATGTTTGGTTATCTTCATTTTCAGAGGCCAAGCTTAAATTGTAAGAGTTTTTGAGAACCTTTTAAAGACATTGGTTCTTAGGCCATTTAAATAAACCATTTGTTAGACCTGGAGTCAGAAACCCATTGAAAGTGAGGTCTATACTTGTCAGGTTAAAGAAAACCATGAGTGATTCTTTAGATCTTATAGAAAGTTCAGTTACAGCTGCCACCCATCCATCCATCCACCCACACATTCTTCCTTCCTTCCTTCCTTCCTTCCTTCCTTCCTTCCTTCCTTCCTTCCTTCCTTCCTCCCTCCCTCCCTCCCTCCCTCCCTTCCTTCCTTCCTTCCTTCCTTCCTTCCTTCCTTCCTTCCTTCCTTCCTTCTTTCCTGTGTTTACAAGGTACAAAAAATATAAAAGTGACTAGGACAAGGTTCCTCTTCCCTAGATGCCATATTCAGACGAGAGAGAGGAAGGAGGAAGGATGAAAGCAGGAGGCCAGGGGAAAGAGGAGAGGGGAAATATCTGAGCAAAGGATTACAATAAAATGTGATAAATTTTCAAGTATATATTCACATAAAGTGCTGTGGGATCACCAGTAAAGAAGTCCCTGTTTTTCAAACACCAAAGCTGCCTAGAGGCAGCCAGCTAAGCAAACTTAATTTGTATCTTTGTTTCTTTCTCTTGTCTAATTGTTAAAAAACTTTGTGAAGTGTCCAAGATTATTTCAAGGTGTAGAAAAAGAATGGGGAGACATTAATTGTATACAAAGGTGGACAATCCACTTTGGATAATTGTATTGCAGTCTAAAACTATCTATACATGCTTAAAAATCGCAATGTGGCTGTGCATCTTAGTAATGCTATACTTAAACTCTAAGCATATCCAGTAAAAATAACTGGCAATATTGCTAACTTCTGTATATAAAAACAAATCATTTAGATAAAAATAGAAAGCTAAAAATGGAAAAAATGGTATAAAATAAGAAACAAGAAATGGAAATATTTCACTACTCTCTAGTTTTCAACACCTTTTAAAAATAACCTACAGACCTATTTTTACTTATACTACTCATATGGTATTTAGTGTGCTTTAGGCTGTGGTTATTTGTTTATATTGCTACATGGTTTTATCTCCCCTATTAATGTGTAATCTCCTGAAAGGAAAAGAGCTGTTACTAATGCATTCAAGTACTATATAAAATTAAATTCTTCTTACTGGAAAATAATGTATATATATTTTTTCATTCTTAAACTGAGAATGGATAGAAAGAGAAACTTATGTTATTTATCTGATTGAGAGGGAAGGGTCTGGCTTCTTAGGTGTCCATCTTTCATGGGGAAGACCATCTCTTAGAGATAACCTTTGATTTAGAGTCATGGGATATTTGAGAAGAGTCAGCAGCATTTTGCATCTCATTCTGTGGCAAGAAACTGGCATGATTTCCCTTAAGTCATTTTAAAAGGTCAACTCAAGAGTTTTCACTATTTTCCTTCAAAACAATTTGAAATCAAAATAATTTCAGACAAGATAGGTGAATATACATAGAAGTTTTCTGACTTACTTGAAATTTCAGTCACAGAAACCTGAATTTTAGAGTTAGTAGTGGATGAAGGGTTTATTCAGCACCCTTTCTCCCTGAAGAAGAAGAAAGAGGAGCCCTGTCCAAGGCCAAGGGCAGCGAATGACAATACTGAGACTTTGCAAAACCGACTTACCAGTTTATCCTTTATATTTCTTTCCACTGTATATGTATGTGTATGTATGTGTGTGTGTATATATATATATTATCTTTAAGACTAGCATATAGCATTTTTCTTAAGAGTATTATCAACTTGAGCATAATTTGTGGTTGGCTTTCTTTCTTTTTTTTAAAATTGAATTTATTGAGGTGATCTGGGATAACATAATTAAGCCGGTTTTAATTCTTCAATTCTACAACCCATCCCTGTACACTGTATTGTGTGTTCATACCCATCCATTCAAGTCGTCATCCGGGCTATCTATTTCTTCACATGGATAAAAATAAGATACAGGGAAACAAATACATCAATTTCCCTTACTAACCAGTCCCCAGAGACAAAGTCACAGGACACATTGGTAATACTACTCCAAATACTAATGATAGATGTCACTAGTATCCCTAAATCACATTCTCTTCTAAAAATCGATTTTTTTTCCTACAGCAATTGGATTATTCATTCATTTCTTTAACAATTATTTTATGAACTTCAGCTACATGTTAGGTAATAGGCTCTATCAGACTGAAATAATAGCAGACATTTCCTCTATTAATCAAATAATTTGGTTAACTCCAGCCCTACCCCAGGGGACTTCAGTGTCCCTTCCAATGCCTTCACCTCCTTAGCTTCCCAAACTTCTTAACTTCAATTCTCTTGCAAATCATCTGTGAACTTTCATGGCTTGGCCAGGACCTTGCTATCACCTGGCACTACTCCATATTTGAATCCCAAACTCTAAAACTCCACTCTAATCATGGCTTTATTCCCGGCTTACTTTCCCATGACTCTACTCCCACAACAACTACCTTTGACATGGTCTTCTGTCCCTTCCTTCCTGTTTAGATCCTTCTTAGCTTTTATTTCCTTCCCCATCTGGTCTAGACTCCATTCTCTTGCCAATATGTTCAATTCTATTGACTGCCACCCCCATCACCCACCCCATCTGTCTGCCACCCTTACCCTGCCATACATTAATCCAACCATTTGTCTTTGTAATGTCCTATACTTGGTATATGGACCCAGCTGAAGTAATCTGCCTGACTGATGCTTAGAGAAAGTTGAAGACCAGAGTCTAGGCTGATCCCTCAATACTGCCCTTTGGTCTCATCCTATCTACCTACCTGGTTCCTCAGATCCCTTTGACACTATTAGAAAACTTCCCTGCTCCCCCTACTCAAGACACCAACTCCACCTTACCTCCTTTCCTATTCACTGATGACCTTATCTTTTATGTTCACAGAAAAAAGAAGCACCAGGCTTGAAGTATCTCTAATACTCATCCTGTTGCTCCAACATAACACCATGCACACTTGGGAAAGCTAAATGGCAATTTGTATATCCCAACCTCTGAAAAGGAAATTTGGCAATACTTAGCAGAAAAAAAAAAGTGCATATACCTTGAATCAGCAAACCCACTTCAAAGAATCCATCTGAAAGATAGTGCGGCGAAAACACGAAGTGAACTAGACATAGGCTATTTATTCTAGCCCTGCTTGTAAGAAGAAAAGAATGGAAACCGCCCAGATGTCCTTCAGCACCATAAACTATGGCATATCCCCAGTGGTTTCCCAGGTAGCTGTACAAAGGAAATGAATGGAGCAGCTCTCCACAGACTGAATGGAGTGACCTGCAATATTCACTCAGTGAGAAACGCAAGGTACAGAAGAAAGTTATAATATGCTACTTGCTTTCAGAAAGGTGGTGAAGATAGAAATCTATATATGTATTTGCTTATTATTATGCTCACATTGGCTCTTCCCTAGATGTCCCAGGGCAGGGTTCTGTCTTTTTTTTTTTTAAATAAAGCCTGCTACTGTTTCTTGCCAGTCACTTGCTGAAATGGGCCTAAGGTTGGCATTCCCCGTGGATATTCTGCTGCCCCCTCCCCACTGCATCTCCAGGGCAGCCTCTGTGGCAGAAGCCTGTGCCTCTGGGCCACGTGCGCGCTCTCTGTCCTTGTGTGGCTGCCCCTGCACCCCTCAGCACTGTCTGACCACTGCTCCCGATGAGAGCGGCACGGAAGGCCGAAACAAGGCAATGAATTACGGTTTCAAAAGCAACCCATAGGCAATCAGGACTACTAAAATGAATTCCTTCAACACGAAACCTATATTTTGTTGTTTCCTGTACTGAAGCACAAAAGGTCTCAGCTAAAGCAGTTGCCCTTCATTCGGGCAAATCATTCTCCTCGAGCAAAAAAAAGATAAAGTAAGCTGACAGGCTTTCACTTGGAGGAGTCTGGAAATCAAAGCAAGCCCGTGATAAACTGATCAGAAGCCAAGCTCATGGCCACGTGAGAGAAAAACCCTTAGAATCCTGTTGGCTTGGCATAGTCCCGGGCAGGGGTCTCAAACTCGCGGCCCGCGGGCCGCATGCGGCCCGCCCACCAATTTTGTGTGGCCGCAGACTGGCCCACAGACTAATCCACGAAGTTTGATTAGTCTGCGGGCCGCACAAAATTGGTGGGCGGGCCGCGAGTTTGAGACCCCTGGTCCCGGGTCTATAGTTAATCTTTAGGATATCATTAATGCACATTTGTTGAATTTCAATAGTTTTTGTAAAGTTGTCTGAAAAGCAAAGTAATGTTCATGAGCCCATGAAGAAGCAACCCTTTAAATAAATTTCTAGGAAGATCAACAAAACTGAAAAGGCACGTGAATGAGCTGGAGATGCTTCAGGCTTGGTTTGATAAGAGTCCTGGCTTTATTACAATACATTTGACAAATGTAGTTGAAGCTAATGTTGCTTTGGCCTCCGTCGTGCAGTCCAGGGAACAATGACTCCAAGCAAACCGAATGGTCAGCTTCTCAGTGTCAATGGTGTTTTAAACCTAGGCTTGTAATCTGTCAGACACCCCAGAGGTTACAAAAAAATCCTCCTCAATTCCCTCTTAATAATGTTAGTCCCTGATAGACATGCAAATCCTCTTGATTCCCAGAGAGAAATTAATCCCCATTCAAAAAGATAGAATTTGGACTGGGAAATGAAAGATAAGATAGCTCCCAGGTTCAAGAGCTGCTTTTAAAAAGCCTGGGCTCTCATGGGGGACTGTCTTTGAAGCACAGAGGCTCAGGGCACCTCTGTCTTTCCATCAGGGTCTGTTCCAGTCTTCTCCACGACACTCCAAATCCTCCCATCTCTGAGAACAGGGTGCATCCCAGCAGTCAAATTGCAAATGAAGAAGACAGTAGTATCAGGGTGAGAATTCCTTTAACTGATGGGATTTTTATATTGATTTCCTGTATTTAGGATTCATTTAAAACAGCCATCCTTGCTTCCCAAATAATAAGGCTTTCAAGGGTGAGGTCAAGGCAGCCCAAATGAGAGAAATTGTTAGAAAGAGGAGTTTAAATGAATGAATTTGAATTTGGAACCAGTAGACAATCAATCTGAATAATTAGGATCAAGCCCCAAGCTTTGGTTTTGCAGAGCTGTGCAGTTCTGGTCAAGGAGCTAATTTTAAATGATTAGTCATTACTGTCTTTTAAATAGGTTCTTAAATAAAACACTTAATCTTAATCTATGAGTACACACTGTGAAACAAGTAGGGAGGATTGGCATACTCTGTGGATGATTCAAGGTGAAGATGACAGATTTCAAATGTCTGGAGTGTGGCAAAAGTTGTTTTCCTGAATTTAATGTTTAGATAATTTTTTACCTTCTCTATTATCCACTGAATTGGGTAAGTTAGGATATGGAGGTCTTCATTATTCAGCTTTATTATTATGATTCTTACATCAAAGAGTAAAATGAATAATTGTTTGATTTTTTATTTGATTTTTTATTGTTTTATTAGTTTTCTATTATGTACAGTGACATTCAACAAAAATTTAGAGGCCACTATTTTCTAGGTATAAGGGATTTTATAAAATTAATAAGGTATAGTCTCTGTCACAATATATGGGTATATATGAGAAGGGTCAGATAATTTCCTATACTGTAGCAACACAATGAAAAAATCTGATCTGGTATTGTTAGAATCTAGATAATATAACTTTCCTACTTAAATCTATGCATTTATAGGCACAGCCATGGCCTGCATTTTCCACTAGTCTATTCAAATTTCCTAGCTGTCTCCCTGGCCGGTTGGCTCAGTGGAAGAGCATCGGCCTGGTGTGCGGGAGTCCCGGGTTCGATTCCCGGCCAAGGCACACAGGAGAGGTGCCCATCTGCTTCTCCACCCCTCCCTCTCTCCTTCCTCTCTGTCTCTCTCTTCCCCTCCCGCAGCCAAGGCTCCATTGGGGCAAAGTTGGCCTGGGCGCTGAGGATGGATCTGTGGCCTCTGCCTCAGGTGCTAGAATGGCTCTAGTTGCAGCAGAGCGACACCCCAGATGGGTGGAGCATCGCCCCCTGGTGGGTATGCCAGGTGGATCTCGGTCGGGCACATGCGAGAGTCTGTCTGACTGCCTCCTCATTTCCAACTTCAGAAAAAAAAATTCCTAGCTGTCAAGAACAACACCTAAAAAAAAAAAATTGAAAATACCCATTAGAAAAAAAAAAGCCCATTAGAACTAAAGAGATAGACAACAGAAAGGAAAAGAAATTTCCTGTTCTTGATATCTCTACAAGGCTGACAATACACGTTTCTCTGAATGACTCATACTTGACTTTCTCTTTCTAGTGACAGAGCCTAGATCTAGAAGAACCTTCAATTAAGACATTACATATATCAAAATCAGTAATTTGAAAGAAGTACTGCAAGAAGGAGAATTTCTGACTCTTAAATACAATGTTTTCTTTTGAAATATTTTCTGGATCATTGGAATCAGTGTATCTGATCTAATAATTTTGTGTTCAACAGTCTGGTATTTTGCAGCTGACAAAATTAGATATATTAGCATGAGCTTTGTAGATTCACATAGACATACATCTGCACAAAGGCATAAATGCAGAAGTTTCATAAGTACACCAATTCATGCATCACCATCGATCAGAAAGGCCACTCTGTTCAACATCTCAGCGACCATTAGAGTTCTTTGTTTATTTCATTCATGAAGTATTATCATTCAGTGTTGACTTTGTGGAAGTTACTATGCTTGTGGATGGGGTGGACACAAAAGTGAAAAATACATGTTGTGCCTGTCCTAAGGGAAGTAACGATGCAGAGAGACAAATGCCAAACGCACAGCAACTCCCAGAGCAAGGAGCATAGGTGATGCTACCCTCCAAACTGCCTGATGCTCCAACAGAGACGGTGCCCGCTTTCCGGAAGAGAGACTGGCTGAAACTTATTATCAGAGTCAAGCTTATGGAAACATCAATAACCACTTAAGAGGACTTTTTGAGCTAAGTTTCTTTTTGTCTAGAGACTTCAGCAAAACAATATTCTGACAGAGTCTAGATAATGCTTCCTTGTAACTCCTCTCAAGGATCCAAGGAAGATTACAGAAACTTATGTTGGAACCTTGGGGGGGGGGGAGTAGAAGCTCAAGGGGAGTATGCCTTGCTAATTCTATGAGCTGTAAATGACAACTTAAACAGTTATTAAATACAAATTTCCAAACTTAGGAACAACATCTATCCCCTGATCAACAGCCATATTAATTAGCCCAAATATTTTTAAATGTGTACAGAAATCATTCAAAAACGTTCTGTACCTTGTACTAGTTTAGGCAGGCTGCTCGCCCTGAGTGGTGGCCCCAAAGATGTTCAGAGCATTGATCTGTTTTTGACAGACGGCTTTCTACCAAAGGTTCCCTGGGTTCTCTTTTGTATCCTCTGGGAAACTTTCAGCCTGGGACACTCTATGTTCTCTGTTACCTCGCCTCTTGGACTTTCTAATTTACATACAAGGCAGAGCTTTATTCTATTCTACTATGTAGTTTCCTGTCGCTGCTGTAAACAATTTACCAGCAATTTAAAAACACAAATTTATTATCTGTCAGTTCTGAAGTTCGCCACAGGTCTCAGTGGGCTAAAACCTCAGTGTGGACATGCTGTGTCCCTTTAGGAGACACTAGGGAACAATTGTTTCATTCTCTGTATAGTTTCTTGAGGCCACGGGCATTCCTTGGGTCACTGCATCTTTCTAAGACTCTGTCTTGACTCTTCAACTTTGAAGAGTCCATGTGATTACATGAATCCATCTGGATAATCCAGGATAAGCACCCTATTTTAAGGTTAGCGGATTAACAAACTTAATTCCACTTGTAGCGTGACTCCCTTTTGCCATTAACATAACATGTTGCTATATCTTCAGGATTGGAATTCAGACATCTTGGAGGAGGACCATTATTCTATTACATTTGTCATTATAGAAGGCTAGTAAGTATCACTATGTTGTATTCACTGACTATTTTGTGACTACTGAACCAATTTTCTAAGCACTTTCTAAGGTCCTTCGGGGCTGGGCCCAGTGGACCACAGGACAGTTTATTATCTCCGTCCTTGCAGCTGAGAGTTTCTAGGGCAACAAAACATGAGCATGTTCACCCAAATATTTATCATACTTCACAGATGTCTCTCCTTAGTTGTAGGGCCTATCCAAATGCATGAAGCCTATGTTCTCCGTGAGTGTCCAGGGCACTAAAATAAACAACGCAAACCTCCCGAGATTTCAAATTAAAACTCTTGAGAAAGAGTCAGTTTCATGAATTTAGGGAATGTGAGAGAGAGCTGCTTGGATCACACACGAAGCTATTGACACACGAGGAGTTTAGAGCCCGGCCGACATCTACACATGGTGAACTGCTGAGGATGCTGCTGCCCTGGGAGCTTCACAGGAAGGTCCTTGAAAAGACCTGGAAAGGTATTAAAATATGACCTCTTTATGGTCAAACTGCAAGGGGAAGAGGGAAGTGAGGAGTGATGGGACATCAATACAACTGGATATTATCAGCAGGTCATTCATTTATTTATTATTCTAAGAATTATTGCATAATCACAGCTCTATATATTTACAACTGCATAAAATGTAAATCATTTCACGCCTCTCCTCTTAAAAGCCTCCATGGCTTCATCTCGCATTTAGAATAAAACTTGCTCAGGCCTGGGAAGCCCCACATGGCCCTCATGGCCCTCACTGGCTCTCTCTGACCTCCTCTCATCCGCTGTCCATCATGACCAGTGTCTGCAGCCACAGAGACCCCTGCCGGGCTCCTTCTGACCTCTGGCATCTTTGTTCATCTCTATACCTGCAATGCTTGTCCTGCAAACTGTCGCATCGCTTGTCATTCAGATCTCAGGTCCACTGTTACCTTCCCAGTAAGACTTTCATCATCCACCTACCTCAATCCCTTATTTCAATTCCTGGCACAGCATTTATCATTCTCTGAGGTCTTCCTGGTTAATTAAATACTTAGCTCCATGAGAGCAAGGCAAGTGCCAACCTGGCTTACTACCTTATCCTTGGTGCCCCGGACAGTGCCTGTCCCAGGGAGGGGCTCAATAATGATGAGTGGTATGAAAACATAGAACAATTGTGTTCATACATGACTTTATTATTGTGTCATTTGGATTCAGTGCTATAGAATTTACTTCATTCTTTGTGAATATTTCTATTCAATGGCCATACAGCAAACCAGATCAATCAAGCTATTTGGCTTTTAAGTTTGTATAACAATTGTAGGGATTAAAAAAGAAACCAGTTAGACATTTTGGCATTGTGTAGACATGACGAAAACCTCAGCATGCTTTCCTGTGTCATCTGGGAGGTGGCCACAGGGAAGTGGAGTAAGAATGTGATGAGTAACTTCGACTTGAGTTGTTTCAATTAGTTTTGATAAGCAATGTATACGAAGATTGAATAAGGTGATGCTTAAGTAAAAATACTTTTGCACAGAGCATATAGTGCTATTGTTATTTTGTGATAAGTATTATGATTAAAATTTTAGGCCTGAATTATGCTACTAATATTGTGGGCTTTCTCTGTTCAAATAGAAGCCCCAGAAGTGCAGGTAAAATATCTAAAAGTATGATATACACAAAATCACACAATGAAGCACTCCACAGAGTTGAAGGGAACAAATCAAAGATGTGTTTTCTGCCCCCTGATGGAATGGGAAATAAATTTAGTATAGTGGGACTTGGGACATGAAATGTATTTATCATGCCCAGATAGCAAACTGATGAGGGTGAGTTTTTTTTTTTTTTTTTTTTTAGATAGCAGATTAAGTGTCAGGGCAGATAAATCTATCTTAAAAGCTAACAGAACTTCTTCATAAATAGCAAATCACACAGATCTGAGGCTGTCTTTTTTTTTTTTTTTTGTCAACTTGCATAAACCTCTTTCCTTTTATCAGCCCTCGGATCTCAATCTCACACATTCATCACCCTCAGGTCAAACCAAATTTTCTGGTTGTGCAGCAGTCCAGGACAAAACCATTAAGTATTTTCTAGGGTCACTTGGCTGGCATGGCTCATGGTTTCAGAAGCAAGATGTTATCATGACCATTTCCTTAAGCACATTAGATACTTTATTTTTTTTTATTTTTAATTTTTTTTTTTTGTGACAGAGACAGAGAGAGATAGAGAGAGAACAGCACCTTAGTTTCTCAGTGATTACTGTCTTATATGTACCTTGACCGAGGGGCTACAGCAGACTGAGTGACCTGTTGCTCAAGCCAGCGACCTTGGGTTTAAGCTGGTGAGCCTTGCTCAAACTGTGACCTTGGGGTTTCGAACCTGCGTCCTCCGCGTCCCAGTCCGACGCTCTATCCACTGCACCACCTCCTGGTCAGGCAAGTACATTAGATACTTTAAAAAATTATTTTGCATACTTTTTTGAATGTTTACTTAATTTAATTTACAGCCTAATGGCTGTGTCTAGGCTACGAGATGGTAGAAAAATCTTCATAGGCAAAAATTTTTATAGGGGCTTTAGAAAAATAATTAGATAAGAATTGAGTGAAATACAGAATTAGGAAGTGAGAGGGTGTTAGAGAGGAAAAGAGCAGAGGCCAGGAAGTCTCATAGATGGGCGCAAATGCTGCTTCAGCCACTCTACAGTGACATAAACCCTGGGCAAGCTGTGAAACCTTCCAGAGCCTCAGTTTCCTCATCAATAAAAAAGGGCAGGTCTGCCAACTTTTCAGACAGTGAAACATCTGGCATTTGTTGGGTACCTAGCAAACAGCCCTGCATTCCCTGAGAAGAGTCAGTTTTTCTGTGCAAAGAATGAAAGAAAAGGATCAAGGAGGCTTAGAGTTCTGTGGCAAGGTCTTTTGATTTGCTGAAGAGGTCATATTAATTTTCTACGGAGGTGGCCCAGCCGGAGGCTTCTTGCTCTGGCTGACACTTCCAATGACATGGGTCCCTGTCCTGTGGTCATCACTTCTGCACCCCTTTTCCAAATACATAGCCATTGTTCTCTCTCCCTTCTTTCTCAGTGTTGTATATTGGTTTACTGGGATTTCAAATTCGCTTGTTTTTGACTTAAGCAAAATTCTTTGAATCCACTTGTTTATGACAGAGACAAAAAAAAAAGTTGTTCTTAGAAGTAAAGTTGTTTTGATCTAAGAATGAAATAAGTTGTGTCAGGATATCATCATCTCAGCTGCTGTCGATAACCACCAATCATTTATTCATCAAAGTGCTCTTCTGCACTTTAGGTGTTGTAGAGAAGTGCTAAACAGACCCCAGGGCCCCAGGATGCCTGCACTTTCAGCTGTGGCTTTTTGATACACACTTTGGAAAGGAGGTTGTCTTCTATAATGTAAGCTGAACAGTTACCATTTCAGAGAATTGCATCATCTGAATCCTGTCTATTAATAATTCTATTAGCATATCCGGTTGCTATTCATTTTCTTCCTTTCCAGTTTTTGCTACATAAGCATGTATGATCACTTTTAAGACAGTGATGAGACTTTATTCAGGATCTTGACAACTCCCTTGTACCCATCCTAAATCACCTGCAATGACACTGCCAATGCGAACAGTAGCACTGTCATCTCCAACTCCACATCTGTGTTCCTTGATCCCCCTCTGCCATTGCTGCCTACTGATGACATGTGGCCACACTTTTTACAGTTCCAACAAAGGAAAGTTATCTTACATTAAAAATATGTAAGCAGCACGTAGTTTTACCACCACTATGATTCTTGCATGGGTGCGGGAAATTGCTATTTCATTTCAATTGTGTTTGTATATATATAACACATTAGCCTGCCATGATTAGAATTAAGGGGAGGCAATGATCCTGGTCACTGCTCCTGTGGAAATACATGTCCAACGGATTCAGTCTCCCTCTAAATAACTACATTGACCCTGAGGACAATAGGGTTTGTGCCAAGAGTCTCAAAGTGGTGGAGCAGTGCTGGGTATTCCTGAGGATCCTCCTGTGTAATCTTAAAATAGATACTTGGAATGAGCTACCATTGTTGTAAATTACTTTTCTGCTGTAAATGATAACCTACACTACAGAGTCTAAATTTATGCAGACATAAATGGCTGCATCTATCATTGTTGTTTACAATAATTTATGGGCAAAGGAGTGGAAGCTGTGAAATGGAATAGAAGGAACATGCATTTTGAGGTCAGAGGTGGCTCCTTTGCTTTCTACTATCTGATATTGGGACCACCTAACTTCTTTGGGCCTTAATTTTCTCATCTGAGAAATGGGGTTGTGCAAGCATTAAATAAAATAACACCCCTATGGAAAATAGGTGTTCAAAGTTGATAGCATATCCACTTTTTCCTTCATGAGTTTGGTGCTGTGATTCCTGTGGTGACTGATGGGTACAGGTGTGGCAGGTGGTAACAGTTTTCAGGGTGGTGTGATGGGGCTGGTAGGGGACCTGAGCTTCACAGGTATGAAGAGTACTGGATTGGTGTGCTGAGACTTACTGGATCTGCGTTCTGTCTCTGCCTCACCACACTCTATACCTTCCTCCCCTAAAGCACATTCATGCTTATTGTGATGTTGGTGTCTCTGCCTCCCTGCTAGACTCGAAGCTCCTTCAGTGCCTTGTCTTGCCATTTCTGTAGTCTTAGTGCCTGGCACTGTTGGAATAATAAATGGAGTGACTCTTGTGCCTGGGTAGATTTGCCATCTGTGGTTACTTTGATACAGAAAATGTTCTAGAACTTTAGAATCTGAATCTGTCCCTTTGAGAGATGATTAGAGAACTGTTCTTCATCCCTGTATTTCTCTCCCCTTTCCAAGACTCCAAGACTTATAAAGAAGAAACATAAGAAATACTGGGATTTGTTGGGTTGTTAATAGTTCTACATTTATTACTTCATTTTACTTATTGTTTATATGTTTTATTCTTTTTTTTTTTTTAAATTAGAGAGATGTCTGTTTTCCACATTGATTGAGGCTGGGTGAAAAATGTACTTTTAGCTTAAATTTCTACTTACTGCTTGGTGTCCTGTGACTTCAAGTTTTTAGCTTCAGTCAGTGTGTCTTTTTAGCTGTATAATGGAGATCTACATTCAGGGATTCTGAGAGTAGTCCTGGTGAGGTGAGGGGAAGGATTTTTCAAACATAAAATACGGTATTGTACCTGGAACTATACAGCCCCCATACTTCCTCTCCCCTAGGGAGCATGGGGCACTGCCTGTTGGGTGTCGGAAAACCCTCACAGACCATGTTCCTTATTGTGCTGTGGAGTTTTCAGAAGGGATCCAGAATATTCCCCTCAGATTACAGATCCGGAGTAGATTTTCTGAGTCCCAGAATTAGTGTTATAGAAACTGCAATTTGTGAATCCCAGATTTCATAAGAGCAGTAGCAGCAGCAGATGGCTAAAATGCATGTCTGATTCACTAAAAACTCCCTCCAAGAAATGAGTTCTCCCTGTAGTCACACTGTTATTTTTCTATATGTCTTTTCTATGTGTTCTAGGTAAAGTCATTATGGAGGAGAGAGACAAGCTCAGGATTCCCTGTGCTCAGAGGCAGCAGCAGTCTCTGTTCCAGGGGCTTCTGAGGGCAGCTATACTAGAAGCCTCTGCTACTGAGGCACAAGGATCTTCATTTCGTTGTTTCCAAGTCTGAGGCTTCAGTGATGGTGAGGTGGTGGGTATAATTTGCCTTTATGCCCATGGGCTGTTTTCTTTTTTAAAAATGTAGAATTGTGTCAAAAGTAATAGTCAGCTTGAGTTCAAAGCTTAAGGAATGACTGCTGTCTTGGTTCTCCATGAATCTTAAGCATTGAAAGACAAGTTTCTGTAGCTGCTTTAAAAAAATACCTTTTATAATCATAACTGTGAATATAGGTAGATTAGAAAACTGACTGGGAATCAATCAAGAAATCTTTATTAGTAGACTTCCCTGTGCAGAACACTTGATTAAAGCATTAAGGTTCTTCCCTGAAGGAGCTTAAGGTCTGGGGAGACCAGATACACAAGAGGTGTGGGCTGACCATGTTTATTGGGTGTGTCTTCCAAATAGCGTACTTCCGAGAACCAGAAAACAGGTTGAAGTAGGATTGTGATGGGGTGTTCCCTCCCTCCAGCCTGATCACATCCAAGCTCCTTTCTGGGCAAAGAGGAAGTCCATGTTCCTAGCCTAGGTCTGGGTCTCAGAGCTAGACTTGATTGGGTGTGGGGTCTCGGGGCAGGATTGGACTGGGGACTGCCTGTGGGCGTGGGGAAGAGGGGAGCAAACCGAAGAGGGATGGCCACTTAGGTTGGAGAGTAAAGAATTTAAGACGGGAGAGCTGGAAATACCCCTGGGAGTGACAGTATGCCCTGGAAGGAAGCGTTTTACCAGGAGACGGGAGCTCTGCCCATAGGAAGGGGCCAGGGTAAATCCATGGGGCCAGTTTAGACAGTAGCTCTTGATAAGAAGCTCCGGTCTCATTTTCGAGATCAAGCCCATCGTCTGATCTGCTTAACAGTGTTGGTTGTTTGCAACTGAAAATCCAAGGATATCAGGCATCATGTCTGGCCCCTGCTCATGCAAGCAATAGATTAATTTTAGTATATACTTCCATAAACTTCCCCCTCACTGCATTTTTATATTTCCCACCTTGTTTTAGTTCTTTGAAGGTTGTTCACTAAATTGTCAGCATTCACCACCAGCATGACCAAATTTCAGACAGAGAAAACTGTGTAAGATGTGATATTGAGTGGCACGTGTGTTTGACAGATAAGTCACTCTGGGGTGGAATGAGGCATTTGCTGAAGCTGTGGTTTTGTTCTCAGGGCCACAGTCAAGATCTAGCTCTCCTCCTTCACTTGGTGGTTCAGGAAACAGTTACAAAAAATTCTCACGAGGCTGGCTTAGGGTATCCCTGTCACTAATACAGATCAACCACAGGCAGAACATGTTCTCTGACCTGGAGAGCTTGCTTGTGGATACAAAATGCCCTTGGCATTGGACCCAGTCTTCTGGCCCCAACAGCTCTAGTTGGTGGAACATGTGCCTTCCCTTGAAGATTAGGGCCCAGAGTCTATGTAGTGTGACCTTGGTTAAGCCACCACACTATTCTTTTGCTTCTCTTCAGTGCCACCGCATAGCTATCGATTAATATTTACGGAATGTTCACAACGTGCCAGCTGCCTCTGTGATGACAGTAGCTGATTATCTGTGGAAATCGCTGCTGCTTTGTTTGGCTTGAAGAGTCTGGGTTACTTGAAACTTTCTGAGGCTGTCTGAGCATCACTGCCAGGGGTAGTGCCAAGGGCAATTACTCCTCCAGGGTAGTGCCAGCACCAGGCTGTGTGAGTACAAGCCAAACAAGCCCAGGGGTGCAGGCAGCGCTGTTCCCCTCCTGAAAGAACCTGCTTTGGAAAAAAAATCTCTCTCTCTAATCAGAGAAAAGTTGATGGTGGGGATTTATGCTTTCCAACTAGCAAGATGTTTTATGTTTTAAGTTCTTGGGGAAGACAGTCTAGGAGAGAAATAGAAGAGGTAGAACTTTGGGCCAGGAGCCAGAAGATTGTCATAGGAAGGCTATGTCACTTCTCCCCTCCTTCCCCCCCCCCCTTTTTTGTTTGATTTGTTTTTTGTGGTCTGGAAAAGAGAAAGAGAATAAAACAGGGAAGGCTTTAGGATAACAGAAAAAGGTCACGGACTTTGGGGGCAACAAGTCCACAGATCCTACAAGGTGACAATGGGCAGCTGGGGGATAGTGGGAGGGGCTGTGGGCGGGCACGAGGGTCAGGAGTCCGTGAAGCAGCTTGTGGGCTTTCTCTGGAGTTAAGTACAAGACTATATGAACAAATATCTAAAAAGGAAAGATTTTTCTTTTAATAACTTTAAACAACATAAAATTTAGCAGTTAAAATGATTTTTCATACAGGAAAAGAGAATTTGTGGAATATGAAGGCAAGAAAGAATAAAAACATTTCTTCAAAAGCAGCTAGCGTAGGAGTCAGTGAATTGGTATCCACAGTTTCAGAAATCCGCATGGTCCATCAACACAGAAGAAAGATGCTAACCTCTCCAGAATCAGAAGGAAAACTTAAACAACGAGAAGATGTCACTTCACGCTCCGGTTGGCTCAAGTTAAAAGTCTCGGCAAAGTCAGTAATGAAAAAGATGTAGTGCTTGACCTGTGGTGGTGCAGGGGATAAAGCGTCGATCTGGAAATGCTGAGGTCGCCGGTTCGAAACCCTGGGCTTGCCTGGTCAAGGCACATATGGGAGTTGATGCTTCCAGCTCCCCCCCCCCTTCTCTCTCTCTGTCTTTCCTCTCTCTCTCTCTCTCTCTCTCTCTCTCTCTCTGTGTCTCTCCCTCTCCTCTCTAAAAATGAATAAATAAAAAATTAAAAAAAAAGAAAAAGATGTAGAAAGAGGAGCTCTGCTCTGTGGCAGCAGAGCTAAAGCAATGCAAATATTCTGGAGAAAGATTTGGCGGTAAAATAAAAGTAAAAAAGTGCTACCTTGTGATTGGCAATTCCATTGCTAGGTGTGTAAAGAGAGTTGTACACACGTGTGTAGGAAGACAGATAGAGGACCATTCATTGCAGTGTTGTTGGTAATAACAGAAAGTCAGAATCAATTCATATGTACATTAAGTAGGTATATCAATTATGACATACCTTCCAGTAAAATACTACTTAACCCTTAAAAGAGAACCTGTATCCCCATGGGGAAGTAAAATACAGCACAGGAAATATAGTCAATAATATTGAAATACTATGTACAGTATGCCAGGTGCACACTAGACTTATTGGGGAGATCACTTTGTAAGTTATATAAATGTCTAACCACTATGCAGTATACCTGAAACTAATATAATGCCGGATTGTATGTCAACTGTAACTGAAAAATAAAATAAATTTAATGAAAATAAACTGGCATCAAATAGTTAAACCTAAAAAATGTATTTTAAATAATACAAGAGAATGATAATTTAAGCTGCTGGCTACCTCTGGGAAGTAAGGAAAGAGTGTGGCATTGGGAGGCACACCTGCACTGTTTTATTCCTTAGGAAAAGACGACCTGGAGCTGAGCAGCATGGTGTTAGCTTTCAATAAAGACAGGGGGTGGGTGGGGTAGGTTGCCTCCGTCCTTTTCTCTTATTTTCTTTCCTTTTATTTTAAGTGAGAGTAGGGGAGACAGAGAGAGACAGACTTCTGCATGTGCCCTGACTGGGATCCATGTGGCAACCCCTGTCTGGGGCCAATGCTCTGTCCATCTGGGGTCATGTTCACAAATAAGCTATTTTTAGCACTTAAGGCAAAGTTTCCATGGAGCCATCCTTAGCACCCAGGGCTGATGTGCTTGAACCAATTGAGCTATGGCTATGGGAGTGGACGAGAGAGAGAGAGAAAGAGAAAAGAGGGAGGGGTAGAGAAGTAGATGGTCGCTTCTCTTGTGTGCCTTGATTGGGAATCGAACTTGGGACATCCACATGCCAGGCTGATGCTCTCCCACTGAGCCAACCAGCCAGGGCTTATTCTTTTCTATAGATCTGAAATAACTGAGAAAAAAAGCAAAGACACAGCAACAAATGAGCAGTTTTTATGCAATTAAAGTGAAATGCAGCACCAAAGGCAATTAGTAAACTGAGACCCAGAGCATCCCTGTAGCCAGGCCAGTGAAGATGAAGGAGCTGTCCCCAGGTAATACAGAGCCTGGGCTGTAGAAGGTTCTGAGGAGTGGCCAGCGCCAGTGCGATGCCCATGCTAGAGGAGCCTGCTGAACCACCATCAGATGCTCGCCGGTGGCTGCATCCTGTTAGATTATCAGAGTATTTCTTTTTTCTTATTTTGAAAAATATGATATTCTGAGATAAAGAAACATGACAGTGCTTTGTAAACCAAATGAAGTGGGCTCTCCCACCAGCCATGTTCTCAACCATCTGGCTTCTCAGACAGTAGCCATGACAGGGAACCTAGCTTCCCTTCAGGCTATAAAAAGGGATTGGGAAAAAAATGCCCTCTGCCACCAGGTGGGTCACCATCAGGAGTGTAACAAGGGCAGGGGTGAGACTTTGGGAAGTAGAGGGGGTAGTGGGGGATGGGAGAGGGCTCTAAAGTGGAAAGTGGCTAGAGATTAAGCTGATTGGAGCCACATAGTGCGGTAGGGATGAGTGTCCTTTATTTTCCAATTTACATGAAGCCAGAAATCTGGACTTAAAAAAAATCATTTTCTATTTTTCAATTACAGTTGACATACAATATTACATTACTATCAGGTGTAAAACCCAGTGATTAGATATTATATAACTTACTAAGTGATTATCCCAATAAATTTAGTACCCATCTGACAACATACATAGTTATAATATTTATATTAATTTTTTAAAAATTTATTTATTGACTTTAGAGAGAAAAGAAGAGAGAGGAAAAAGGATTGATTTCTTGTTCCCCTTAGTTATGCATTTATTGTTTGTTTCTTTTCTTTTCTTTTCTTTTTTTTTGTGTGTGTGTGAGAGAGAGAGAGACAGAGAGAGTCAGAGAGAGGGACAGATAGGGACAGACAGACAGGAAGGGAGAGGGATGAGAAACATCAATTCTTTGTTGCAGTTCCTTAGTTGTTCGTTGATTGATTTCTCATATGTGCCTTGACTGGGGGCTACAGCAGACCAAGTGACCCCTTGCTCGAGCCACCGACCTTGGGCTCAAGCTGGTGAGCCTTGCTCAAACCAGATGAGCTTGCGCTCAAGCTGGCGAGTGATCTTGAACCTGGGTCCTCCACATCCCAGTCTGATGCTCTATCCACTGCGCCACTGTCTGGTCAGGCTGGTTGTTTCTTTTATGTGCCCTGACCAGGGATTGAACCTGCAACCTTGGCATATCAGGAAAACACTCTAACCAACTTAGCTACCCAGTCAAGGCCCATAGTTATAATAGTATTGACCAAATTCCCTATCCGGTACTTTAATCCCCATAACTATTTTGTAACTGTCAATTTGTACTTATTCCCTTCATCTTTTTCACCCTTTACCCCAATGCCTCTCCCATCTGACAACTGTCAAAATATTCTCTGTAACCATGAGTCTGTTTCTTTTCTGCTTGTTTATTTATCCTGTTTTTTAGATTCAATTATTGATAGATATGTATTTATTGCCATTTTATTATTCATATTTTTTATCTTTCTTTTCTTCTTTTTGAAGAAGAATCTAACATTTTATGTAATACTAGTTTGGTGGTGCTGAAATCCTTTAACTTTTACTTGTCTTGGAAGCTCTCTGTATGTCTTTTATTTTATTTTATTTTATTTATTATTTTTTTACAGGGACAGAGAGAGAGTCAGAGAGAGGGATAGATAGGGACAGACAGACAGGAACAGAGAGAGATGAGAAGCATCAATCATCAGTTTTTTGTTGCGACACCTTAGTTGTTCATTGATTGCTTTCTCATATGTGCCTTGACCATGGGCCTTCAGCAGACCGAGTAACCCCTTGTTCAAGCCAGCAACCTTGGGTCCAAGCTGGTAAGCTTTGCTCAAGCCAGATGAGCCCACGCTCCAGCTGGTGACCTCGGGGACTCAAACCTGGGTCCTCTGCATCCCAGTCTGACACTCTATCCACTGTGCCACCGCCTGGTCAGGCTCTATGTCTTTTGATTGTAAATGATAGCTTTGCTGGGTAGAATAATCTTGGTTGTAGGTCCTTGCTTTTCATTACTTTGAATATTTCTTGTCAATCTCTTCTAGCTGATGAAGTTCTGTTGGAAAATCAGCTGACAGTCTTATGGGAGCACCCCTTATAGGTAACTAACTGCTTTTCTCTTGCTGCTTTTAAGATTCTCTCTTTGTCTTTAAACTTTGGCATTTTAATTATAATGTGTCTTGGTGTGGGCCTCTTTGAGTTCATCTTGTTTGAAACTCTCTGCTCTTCCTGGACTTGTATGTCTATTTCCTTCACCGGGTTAGGGAAGTTTTCTGTCATTTTTTTCACACAAGTTTTCTTTTTCTTTTTTTTTAAACTTTATTCATTTCATAGAGGAGAGAGAGAGAGAGAGAGAGAGAGAGAGAAGAGGGGAGGAGCAGGAAGCATCAACTCCCATATGTGCCTTCACTGGGCAAGCTCAGGGCTTCAAACCAGTGACCTCAGCACTCCAGGTTGACACTTTATTCACTGCGCCACCACAAGTCAGGTTTCCCATAGGTTTTTGATTCCTTGTTCTCTCTCTTCTCCTTTTGGCACCCACGGATATGAATGTTGGTTTGAAGTTGTCACAGAGGCTCTTAATACTAACCTCACTTTTTTGGATTCTTTTTTTTTTCTGACTGATTGGGTGTTTTCGGCTTCCTTATCTTCCACATCTCTGATTTGATCTTCTGCTTCATCTACTCCACTGCTGATTCCCTGTAATGTATTCTTCATTTCAGATAGTGTAGCCTTCATTTCTGACTGGTTCTTTTTTTATTTCTAGTTTTGTTATGTTTTCTATCTCCTTGTTGAAATTCTAAGTTCATCTACTCTTCCCTAAGTTCATTGAGCATACTTATAACCAGTGTTTTGAACTCTATGTAAATTGCTTGTCTCCATTTTGTTTAGTTCTTTCTCTGGAGTTTTGTTCTGTTCTTTCATTTGGGGCATGTTTCTTTGTCTCCTCATTTTGGAAGACTCCTTGTGTTTCTATGTATTGTGTATAGCTGTTATGTTTCCTGGGCTTGGTAATGTGGCCTTATGCAGTAGCTGTTCTATGAGGTCCAGTGGCAGTGTCCTTAGTCATCCAACCTGGGAACTCTAGGTGTGTCCCTCTATTCCCTGTGTGGACTGTATACATCCTCCTCCTGTTGTAGTTAAGCCTTGATTGCCATTAGCACATCAATGGGAGAGATTTACCCCCAAGTGATCAGCTGCACAGACTTGCTCTGTCTACCATGGAAGATCAGCCGGGCAGGGGCCAACCTCACAGAGCAGGACTTACTTCAGTGGGGCTCTGGTGCCTGCTGAGTCTGCTCCTTGAGAGGGTCGATTGTGGAGGTGGCTGGATGGCACTTTGATGTAGTCTGAAGCTGTTCACCAGGTGTGCTAGCTCTGGGGCCTTCTGGAGGGAAGTGTAGGCCAAGGTCAGCCACCACCTGAGTTCTGCTGGGAGCCACCCAGCATAAGCTACAACGCAGTTTACAGATGGCTGTTACCTGTGTTGGACCCAGAGGTGCCCCAGAGAGGCCAAACTGAGAACCAAGGCTGACTGCCACTAATGTTTGACCTGGGGCCACTTAGCAAGAGGTACAGGGCATGCCTAGGCCAGATGCTGCTTGTTTGAGAGATTTTAAGAAAATATGGCTTGACTGGGTGGTGGCACAGTGGATAGAACGTTGGACTGGGATGCAGAGGACCCAGGTTCGAGACCCCAAAGTCGCCAGCTTGAGTGCAGGCTCATCTGGTTTGAGCAAGGCTCACCAGCTTGGACCCAAGGTCACCGGCTTGAGCAAGGGGTTACTCAGTCTGCTGTAGCCTCTCAGTCAAGGCACATATGAGAAAGCAATCAATGAACAATTAAAGTGCCACAATGAAAAACTGATGATTGATGCTTCTCACCTCTCTGTGTTCCTGTCTGTCTGTCCCTATCTATCTTGCTCTGTCTCTGTAAAAAAAAAAAAAAAAAAAAAAAGAAAGAAAGAAAATCTGAAGTATAAACCAATACAGGTCAGTTTGAGTGGGCCCACAAGTTGGGTGGGGCAGGTCTCAGAGAATTGCCGGGTAGGGCAAATAGTATGAGCCAAGTGGTTGGAGACTCCAATATGGCGCCTGCCTGCTGGCTCTGTACAGAAAAGGAACAGTGACCTCTGCCAGTACTTCTGTCTGGGAGAAGGCTTCCCCCAATCCCTGTCCCAATGCCAGACACTTCAGTTCCTCCCTGTATGAACTTATTTTTAAAAATCTGAAATCTTCTGATTCTTAAATGTTTCGAGTATTTAAACCATTTCTTAAAATACAGTGTAGAACAGAACAAAACAATAACAGTAACAACAACAACAAAACATAAGCAAACCAGTCCTTGGGGATCTCTGCTAGTTGACCATCATCCATGGCAGAGGTTTTCAACCTTTTTCTTCTCACAGCCCACACAAAGTAATTACTAAAATTCTGCAGCACAATGAAAATATAATTTTTTGCTGATCTGACAGAAATAATAGGTATCATTTTGATTCATTCACATAGGATGACTGTTGTTGTATTGGCTGTTGTCATTTTTTTTTTATTTGACAACCTAAAGAAAAAAAAGTCAGGGCCCCAGACTATAAATAGTCAGATACTGCATGTTTTAAAATGTCTTGTGTCACAACATTTGAAAATTGCTGAGCTATGGTGTTTGGAATCCAGAGAAAAAAAAGGGGCTGCTGGATCTGTGACCTGGTCTCATTACTGCCCCCTATTGCAGAGGAACCATAAGTGCAGGCAATAATTAATCTCTCTCAAAAGCTGGTATAGTCAAAAATAAAATAATGTGTCACGTCATTTTGATGTAATCCAAACAGGGCCACTGAATGAGCTGGAAGGAGCTGTGGTCATCACCTAGCGATGACTGGGACCTCGTTCCTTTACATCCTGCTTTTGTTGCCCCTTCCCACCCCTTCAGTCACTTTCATTCCATGAGTGGCTCCTGCAGGCATCTGAGCTTTTCGTTTCTTTGTGAAAGCTTACTGTAGATGGGGAAACTAAGGGCCAGAGAGGTAACAGCAATACTGCGCTGTGACAGCTGAGAAATCGTCCCCACTGTGGAGGATGGCGATGCCTCAGGAACTTGATGAGTGGGCACTGAGGGTCTCAATGACACCTGAATACTTTACTATGATGATGATGATGATTTTTTTTATGCTAAGAACAAAAGATTGTGGAATCAGAAGAAGAAATGTTGGGTTGCCATAGAACTGCTCTTATTTGAAGCCATAAAAAGAAACGGTACCTTTACCCAGCCTACTGAAATGATAATTCTGGGTTTTATTTCTGGAAAAAGTACTTTTCATCTTGTAAAAATTTAATGGCCTCTGAGTGACAAGGAACTTCCAAATGGTTGTCCTTGGCTCTTCTCCGGCTGAAGCAGAAGGCAGAAGTGAGGCCCAGGGCCTCCCCGGCTTGAGGGCGGAGAGGCCAGCAGAGGAAGCATCCCCTGCTACTGTCTGGGCACTGCCACTTAATAAGAACCTGTCTGAGCTGGGGGCAGGCAAAGGTAGCCAGACCTGTAGGCATTATTGCTACTACTATTCACAATGAACCTCTGCGGAGCTGTGCTTCTGGTCTACTGATGTTTGAGTGCCTTTATTATATCTTCCTGTAAGATTTGGAGTGAGCAGAGATTTCCCGTCACTTGGTGTTGATATAAAACAATCATGTATCTGATCATTAACCTAAGACTCAGAGCCAGGTTTCTGGATCCCGACCCTGTGTAGGGAGATCTTGTTAAACTGCAGATTCTGAGCCAGTGGGTATGGGTGGGTCTGATATGCTGGCAGGACCCCAGGTGATGCTGATGTTGCTGGTCCATGGGCCACACCTTGAGGAGCAAGGGAGGGTCAAGGCCAAAGGACGAGGGGACAGTGGGAGGCAGAAGACTAGCTTCCCTTTCTTCACTTTGAGGACATGTCTGTCCTCTTCTTGCCCAGGATGATAATCTGTCATCCAAGCCTTGCTGGGGGGATGTCCCTCGCCCGGTTGTGGCTGAGGGTGCAGCAAGGGCCCAGGAGGAGGACAGGTGTGTTTCCTTGTGGAAGAAGATGACAGTGCTAGCAGTCACTGTTGTCAGGATGACAGCTCTTGAGGAGGTGAGCATAAGATCAGAGGTGGAAAGAAAGGAAAGAGCCCAGGACTTGTGGAAGCCAGACATTATCAGTTGTGGGTGTGCTTCGAGGCTGTGGCAGGTTAGGCAAGTGACAGAGAGGATGCAATGCTATTAGTCTGGATGGGGTGAAATTAAGCCCTCGAGGGCCAGGCCTCTTGGCTCAAGTCCCTGGCACACAGATGGTGTCAGAGTCGGGCCAGCCTCCTCCTGTTTGTGACACGAAGGTGATGAGGGCCTCCAGCCGCAGAACTGTGACAGATGTTGTTTGTTCCCAGCAGCTGACAAGAGCCTCACCACAATGTAAACATTTCATCTGCACAACCGGTCCTGTCCCGGCTTGGCCTCTGAGCAACCATCTCCCGACATGTTTTAGATGATATGCCGTGGAGGGACAGGGCTGGACTGCGCCTCCCAGTCTGGCTCTGCCTGCTATTATGTGCAGTTGGAAAAGTCCCAGCTGCGGGCTCGGGTGGATATTGTGCTGGCTGACGGACAGGATGTCCCAGAGGTGCTTAGCAGTACCTCATCAGAGCGTCGTGAAAGGCTTTTGGTCTTTTCACCAGCGGCCTCATTTTAAGACACTGTCAATAACTGTGGGATGTCCCCAAGTAATTCTGATCACTCCCTATGGCAAGGACACTTTGCCTTAGATTCCTCCTAAACAATGTTGGACAGCCTCAGTGATATCTTTTTTAAAAAATGAGCACTGCAGGCCCTGGCTGGTTGGCTCAGTGGTAGAGCATCGGCCTGGAGTGCAGGAGTCCCGTGTTCGATTCCCGGCCAGGGCACACAGGAGAAGCGCCCATCTGCTTCTCCACTCCTCCCCCTCTCCTTCCTGTCTCTCTCTTCCCCTCCTGCAGCCAAGGCTCCATTGGAGCAAAGTTGGTCCCGGCGCTGAGGATGGCTCTGTGGCCTCTGCCTCAGGTGCTAGAATGGCTCTGGTGGCAACAGAGCGACGCCCCAGATGGGCAGAGCATCGCCCCCTGGTGGACATGGATCCCAGTCGGGCGCATGCGGGAGTCTGTCTGACTGCCTCCCTGTTTCCAACTTCAGAAAATAATAAAAAAAAACAACCCAAAAACATAAAAATGAGCACTGCATTTTACACAAACTCAGGAAGGCAAAGATAAATGAAAAGATGGCCTCCCACTGACAGGAGACCCAGCAGCCCCAATTTATCTTAAACTAAGGCTAGGAATGTGCCCGGGGAGCAAGTCTACACTTGTCTCTTGATGCTGCTCCTGGAAATACGGACAATGCTACACATAGGACGTGTATTTCATATACTGTCCAAACTGTAAGCATTGCTTGGTCTGCTATCAGAAGACAGGAGTTCCAAGAAATGCGATTCCAGGGAGAGCTGAAATCTGCAGGAGGAGAGATGCTGGCTCACCTGAAGGTGGACAGGCTAACAGGTATAGCTTGGGTGGGTACTGGGACTGTACTAGCCCCCACGTGACTCACAGAGGAAGTTGTGAACTGGCCTTTGTTCTAAATGAAAAGACTTTTGTGGGGGGAGCCCCCACCACATTGTGGAGACTGTGGATTTGCATCATGGCCTTACTCCCCATGGCTATTGCACAAACTCTGAGCCCCCAGCGATGCCTTATTCTCTCTTGCTGTGCACTCCTCACCTACAAACACAGGTTCAATGTCACTTGTTGGCCAGCGTGGCCCTGCCCACAGCCTGTGGGGAGGACGCTAACGTTTGCAGAGAAGCTACTCTGCACCGGGCATGTCCGTGTCTCTCACTTGCTCTCACACTGGTGGGCAGGGCCGGGGGCACTGTTTTCAGTATTCCATCTGAGAAAACGGTGCAGCAGTTCAAAGAGAGGTCAAGTTTTTAATCAAAGGCTGAATGGTGTACATCACAGCCAGGTTTAAAAGCCACGTTGGCTCTAAGACTGGTGTCCTTTACATTGGCTGTTAAACAGTGAAGGGAGTGCTCCCAGCATTTGGGTGCTGCCTGGCTGTCCCCAAAGAGACAAAGCAGCCTTAACTTGCATGCCATGTGTCCCCTCTAAGGAGTAAGAGGCAGTGAGTACACAGATGTACTGGCCATTCTGACTACTTTCAAGTTTGGATTTTAATGAATGAAGGTTTCCACACAGTTGTTACTGAGACCCCCTATGACAGCATGGTGAGTCACGGGAATGGCCAGGGAGTCTGGGAAGAGGGCCGAGCTGGGCTTTGTGCTGGGCCGGGAGTGGGTGCTCCCCATGCCATGCACACAGCTGAGCCTGCGGGATTCACTCAGCCAGTGAACATTTACTGCGCTCCTACTAAGTGCCTGGAGAGGCACTGGGGCTTCAAAAGGATTATGCGGAAACTGTCTTTATTTGGAGGAGACAGGATCCTGCAAACAGAGGGACAGAGCTGGCCTACACAAGGTTGTACGGGGCAGCTAAGCCCCTGCACCCCAATATTTGAGAAGACGCTGTGCCAGGAGTGTCTTTTCTTCTTGATGGTTGAATTGCTTTACGCTGCAGAGACGAGACCAGGCACAGGATGAAGACCACGCCTCTAGCTTTATGTTCTTCCATGCAAGGTAAGCGTTTGTTCTGAAAAGCTGTTCTCTGTTTCATGTAGAACATCTTGATATTATTTATTAGGTATTATGTACCACTCATGACAGTTTACTAGTGACAGCAGACGCAGATTTAATGACAGGCACACCGGGCATGCATCCTGAGCCCCAACTTCGGAAGAGCACCGCAAAACTTAAACTTTATACTTTTTTCTAATGACACCAAGTTTGGTTTTTTTATGTGCAATTTTGACATTAATAGTACATAATATTTTTTACTTATTTAAAAATATGGTTAAAATATATTTTTATTTTCCCTTTCTTTCTTAAGGGGCCCAATATTTTCTTCTGTACCTAGGGCCTCAACTGACTTTAATCTGCCTCTGAATGACAGTCATTTTCAGGACAGAGGTGAGTCACAGAAGCCTCCACAAATTATACTTTTTTTTTCCTCTCCAGAAATAAAGCCAGTTAACTTTCAAACAACTATCCAGGCCTGTCCCACTGCGCATACAACCATCACTGCATCAGAATTGGTGGGGAAAGGATGAGACTGAGTAGAGGATGCACATCAGAGTCACCGAAAGAGATACACTTTTTTTTTCCTTAAAGTGAGAAGAGGGAAGATAGTGAGACAGACTCCCACATGCACCCTGACTGGGATCCACCCAGCAACCCCCGTCTGGGGCCAATGCTCAAATTGCCCAACCTATCCTCAGCGCCCAGGCTGACGCTTGAACCAGTTGAGCTATTGGCTGCAGGAGAGAAGAGGGAGAGAAGAGGGAGAGGGAGGGGAAGAGAAGCAGATGGTTGCTTCTTTTATTATTATTATTATTATTATTATTATTTATTTATTTTAGTGAGAGGAGGGGAGGCAGAGAGACAGATTTTCACATGCATCCCAACCAGGATCCACCAGGAATGCTCACTAGGGGGCAATGCTCTGACCATCTGGGGCTGTTGCTCCTTTGCAACCGAAGCCACTTTTTTTTTTTCTGAAGCCATTTTTTTAGCACCTGAGGCAGAGGCCATGGAGCCATCCTCAGCACTTGAGGCCAACTCGGTTGAGCCAATTGAGCCATGGCTGCAGGAGGGGAAGAGAAACAGAGAGAGAGAGAGAGAGAGAGAAGGGGGAAGGGTGGAGAAGCAGATGGTCGCTTCTACTGTGTACCCTTACTGGGAATTAAACCTGGGACATCCACTTGCTGGACTGACATTCTACCACTGAGCCAACCAGCCAGGGCCAGAGATATACCTTTTAAAGAGATATTTGGAACAGGGCTTTTCTCACAAAACTATTTGCCTGAGAAAGATGGCCAGTGCCCTTTCTGCTGAGAATGTCAGGCAGTTATCACCACAGCTGCACCACTGAGATGCTCATCTATCCTCAGATGCTGCCAAAAGAAGCAGTGTTTACAGAATGTACCACATACCACTTCTCCAGAGACACTCTCTGTCATAACAGGCGAGTTGTCACAGCTTCAAAGAGTCAACAGACTGTGCAATGCTGATGAGATGGCCTGAGTCCTTCACATGCAAGCACATTGTTTTCGAACATTGAGGGTCCCCTTCCAAAGCTGAGGAAAGAGTGGGCAGCATGGGTCCCCTCAATAGACACTCCTAGATCGGGTCATGATCCTCCTTCCAGGTGCAATGGGCTTGTGGGATGATTCACACGGGTGAGAATCAGGAGTGGAATTCTGAAGTCTAGTTTGATTAAGATGTCATCTGAGCTTATTCTATTAGCTTATTGCTAATGATACAAATGTATATTTTCTCAAGCACTTGCTAGCTGTAGGGCTAGCAACACACATTTAACATAAAAGCACAGTGCATAACTTATTATCCATTCAAATAGTGTGTATTGAAAGCCCTTTTGAATTTGAGAGTCTTACTGGCTTACATTGTAAAGGAAGAGCTTGGGAGAAAGACTAGAATTAAGAAAGCTTCAGCATGAAGCAAGATGATTGGCTACAAGAGCAGCCAATCTTCATCTGATTGGATAAATTCAACTCAATGCAATTTCCAAGCACTTACTGAGAGATTCTTCCAACCCTGGGATGAAAAACGGATGGGATACAAAAACACAAAGAATGGTCCCTCCTGGAAGTCCGCAATCTAGGACGACACTTACATGTTGGTGCAAGTTATAGTTGTGGGTCACTTGTTACAATATCCTTCTCATATGAAATATTTAATATCTTTGTCTTGGGCTGCCTTTGAAATGCTTTTCACCATTAAGTACACCAGTGGATAATGTAGTGTGGGAGACTGCAAGCTGGCAAAGCCCTCGCAGTTTAAGGCGTAAGCTATAGGCTAAGCTCTTCCATACAACTCCATATTGGCTATGAAGCTGAGTATTTGTACTCGTCTCATCCCCCCACCTCATTTGCTTGATTAAGTTGCTAAAGGCTAAGTTCTTCCCCACAAACTCTGACTGTTTGTTTAAGTTGGTAAAGGCAATATATATGCCCTTCTCTACACTTCCATGTTAGCTATGTTTACCCGTTGTTTTGTGAAGTTAAGATGTTATGCAGGGTGGAGGGTTTTCTGCACTTGGGAGAATTCCTGGGTTGTCTTGGAAATGTGATTTTGTATCAGAGATCTCTTTGATTTGCTAATGACTTTGCTCTGCCCTATAAATAAAGCAGTTGGGAGGTGGAGACTTGCTCTTGCAAGCTATCAGCTGTGCAGAGACCTCCTGATCCCATCCTTTTCCTTTCTTAGTTTATTTCTTCATTCCACTCAGGACCTGGACAATTACTAGCTGTGCTGGCCCGCAGCACTGTAGTGTTTCAAAGGTTGAAAGCTTTGCAAGGCATCATTCATTCAATAAACATCCACTGAATGAACAGCCTCTGTGTGCCAGGCAATGGACACCTCTCTACATCATTTTCAGCTGCTTTGATAATAACAGTGATCCCTGCATGTAATGCTTTTGGCTATAACAAACATGCTTCTACATCTGTTATCTCACGTGTTCTTTCAGCAGTCCTGTGAGGTTGGCAGAGCAGAGATGACAGATGATAGGACTAAGCCACACAGCCAGTGTGTAAAAACAAAAAAGAAAAAGAAAGAAACCTCTTGGACTCTAAGTTTTTCTATATATCACAAAGTTGTTGTTACTACTAATAGCTACCATTTTCTTAGTACTTGGAAGCAGGCAGTAGGCCAAGTATTTTGTAGCTATCTCATTTAAATCCTCATAATTATGATTTATGAGGAAGCCAAGACTTAGATACTAACTAATTTGCTCAAGGTCATATAGCTTAAAGGTCATATTGCCTGGCACACAGAGGCTGCTCATTCAGTGGATGTTTATTGAATGAATGATGCCTTGCAAAGCTTTCAACCTTTGAAACACTACAGTGCTCTGGACCAGCACAGCTAGTAAAGGTCAAAGAAGTAATATTTCAGCCATTACCTTACTGCTTTGGATCCTAGGACACCCGGTTTCCTTTTGATGAGTGTGTCACATGGGAAAAGTTCAGGTCCTCCCTGATGTGGCCGTCTGGCCCATTAGATGTGTGTGCACTCTGCCCAGGGCTGTGATCTAGGGGCCCAATTAATGTTTTCATTTTAAGTTCATTTAAAATCAGAAGAAAAAAGTGGGTAGAACAACTAATACATAATAATGAATCCAGACTGGATTATTCCAATGCAGTTGTAAAATATAATTTTTTACAAGTTTTCGGTGGAGGGAGGAGCCCATAGAGGTCAAAGTGCCTAGGGCCCGTGAAGGTCACAATGCAGCCCTGCTCCATGGCCCCCTTCCTAATGTATATAAATGCTCAAAGAGGCTCTGTGAGTGTTCCTTGTGCCTGCTTCTCCCTCTAAACCGCCTAGCTCGCTTGGAGGCATACGCCCATTTCTCTCTGCCTCTGAAGGCTACTGAAACCTCTGCCGTCATTACCAACCCACTTCTTACCTCTGGGATTTTCTTCCCTGTGAGAGCATGAGACTGGCTTGGACTGGAGGGTCATTTTCCTGGGTGACCGATTTCTACTCTGTACAACCTCCCTACCACTCTCCAATTCTGGCCACCTGCCTAGTTCTGATTTTGATAAGTGAGAACTTAAGAGGAAGAAAGAGACACTGTCCCACTGAAGGGTGATTTGATTTGTGATGAGTGGTGGGGATACTGGGATACAGGGCGGAGTCACATTTCATTCTTCAAGAGCCTGGATGGAGCCGTCCATGGACATGGATGTGTACCTCTGGCCCAGACATGCCCTTCTCCTGGTACTCCACCAGGGCCCTCCATTTTGACTGCTTTCACGTTTCTCACCACATCCATTCAGAACAATGCATCCTACATCTCCCTGTCTGGGCTGCAGTTCAGGCACCTGAGCCAGTATTTTTCAGACGTTCACTTAGAAAAGAACAGTTAAGGTACAGCATCTCTTTTAGTAACAAGGTTCTTATTAGAATTAGAAAACATGAATGTGCAATAATTACTTAAACTAATCATCACATAATAAAATCATTACATTAATTAATAATTCACTAGACAACTAGAATAAAACCCAAACCAACCTCCGCTGGCTTGCAGACACTATGATTTCATTGACCAATGACATGGATATCTGCTAGGTTTACATTATTCATTTTAAACAATTGGACAGAAATTCTCCTGTGAAGCCTCATGTCATCCTTGTGAGGGAAAAGACGGAAAGAAGTTAAAAGCCAACTAATGTTGGAATACACCCAAAGCACGTGGCTACTGCTGTTCTGCGTCAATTTAAAAAACAACAGAAGTGATGTCCTCTTCATCTGACACAAAAGAAAAAGAGGCTTTGAGACAGAGATGCTGTCACCAGATTGATGGATCAGGGCATGCCATGTCTGTGATGGGCTAGCAGTGCACTTTACAGGTGAGGGGATTTATTGGGCTTGCCTTAACTGAGTCCCCTACAAGTAGGAGCAAAAGCTGTGTTCCAACTCACTGGTTAGGTCCATGAGAAGTGTGGTCCAGAGGATCCTGGGCCATCTTTTCTAAAGGTCTCTTTTAAGGGCACAGGTTCATCTGACTAATTGAAGTTTAAACAAGAGCCATTATGTATTATCAAGAAGAAAATCTGTGGCCTGCAGCTGTGATGCCTGCTCGCAGAATACTTAGTACCCAGAGCAAAGGTAAGAATAGTTTCCCCAAAACTGAGTAAATATTCATATCTGGAGCTATCTGACTTCCATATCAAGCCATATGCTTCACAATATGGTGTTTAGTGATATATTAATTGGGTGTTACAATAGGAAGAATGATGTCTACAATTGAGGAGAATAAAGAGGCTTACAAGTAAATGAGCAATTTACTAACATATCACCACATTGCTGACAAATTCATTCATTCATTCATCATTATTTATTAAGCTCTTACTCCATACCAGGCAGACAGAGTACTAGACATAGTTTGGGATATAGAAATTCCTTGGGGTTCAGAGCTGAAAGACACAGTATCTGCCCTCAAGGAGCATGTCCTTTGTGATGGTATGCAGCACAGGTGTACAGAATACAGTTATATGGTGCACAGGTGTATGGAGCACAGGTATGAGGTACATGTATATAGAGCACAGCTATATTGAGCGCAGGGCTATGAGGTACAGGTATATGGGGTACAGGTATATGGAGCACAGGTATATGGGTCACAGGTATATGAAGTACATGTATATAGAGCACAGGTATATGAAGTACAGGTATATGGAGCACAGGTATATGGGGTACAGGTATATGAGGTACAGGTATATTAAGTACAAGTATATGGAGTACAGGTATATAGGGTACAAGCATAGGTGGATTAAGGTTGGTTGAGACCCTGGGTGCAGAATAATATATTGGGCCCCTTAAAAAAAAGAGAAACAGGGAAAATAAAATACATGTTAATCATATTTTTAAATAAATAAAAAATATTTGTACTGTTAATGTTAAAATTGCACATATAAAACCAAACTTGGGGCTCTGGCTGGTTGGCTCAGTGGTAGAGCATTGGCCTGGCGTGCAGGAGTCCCAGGTTAGATTCCCGGCCAGGGCCCACAGGAGAAGTGCCCATCTGCTTCTCCACCCCTCCCCCTCTCCTTCCTCTCTGTCTCTCTCTTCCCCTCCCACAGCCAAGGCTCCACTGGAGCAAACTTGGCCTGGGCACTGAGGATGGCTCTATGACCTCTGCCTCAGGTGCTAGAATGGATCTGGTTGCAACAGAGCAATGTCCCAGATGGGCAGAGCATCACCCCCTGGTGAGCATGCCAGGTGGATCCCGGTTGGGCGCATGCGGGAGTCTGTCTGACTGCCTCCCCGTTTCCAGCTTCAGAAAAATACAAAAAACAAACAAACAAACAAAAAACAACCAAACTTGGTGTCATTAGAAAAAAGTGTAAAGTTTGGGTTTTGCAGTGCTCTTTAGAAGTTGGGGCTTCATTAAATCCTCCTCTGGGCACAAGTATATGAGGTACAGCCATATGGGGTACAGGCATATGGGGCACAGGTATATGGGGCACAAGGTATATGGGATACAGGTATATGGGGCACAGGTATATGGGGTACAGGTATATGGGATATAGGTATATGGGGCACAGGTATATGGGCTACAGGGGTATATGAGGTACAGGGGTATATGGGCACAGGTATATGGGGTACAGGCATATGGGATACAGGTATATGGGGTATAGGTATATGGGGTACAGGCATATGGGATACAGGTATATGGGGTACAGGTATGTGGGGTACAGGCATATGGGATACAGGTATATGGAACACAGGTATATGGGGTACAGGCATATAGGATACAGGTAATGGGGCACAGGTATATGGGGTACAGGTGTATGGGGTACAGGTACATGGGGTACAGGCATATGGGGCACAGGTATATGGGGCACAAGGTATATGGGGTACAGGTATATGGGGCACAGGTATATGGGGCACAAGGTATATGGGGCACAAGGTATATGGGGTACAGGTATATGGGGCACAGGTATATGGGGCACAAGGTATATGGGGCACAAGGTATATGGGGTACAAGGTATATGGGGTACAGGTATCTGAGAGCACAGGGAAGGGCTGAAGTATTCACACTGGGGGCCCTGGGATGGCTTCCTGGAGAAGATGACGCTTGACCTGAATCAGTTTCAAGGCCTGCAACTGATTTAATTGGAAGCCCCATTCTTTTTTTGAACATTTTTACAGGATTTTTTAATCATTTAAAGTATATAAGGTCAAGAGAGGGTTGCGGATAAAGAGCCAACTTTTTAAAAATTACATTTATTGGGGTGACATTGGTTAATAAGATTATATAGGTTTCAAGTGTACATTTCTATGATACATGATCTATGTAGCATTGTGTGCCCACCACCCAAAGCCAAATCATCTTCCATCACCATGTATATATACAATATTTGACCCGCTTTACCTTTTACTAACCCCACCCCTCCTCCCTCTGGTAACCACCACACTGTTGTCTATGTCTAGGAGAATTTGTTTTTCTTGTTCGTTCAATTGTTGATTTCAGTTTTATATCCCACGTATGAATGAAATCATGTGGTTATAACTTTTTCTGTCTGACTTTTTTCACTTAGCCTGACATTCTCAAGGTCCATCCAAGCTTTCACAAATGGCAGTATTTTGACTTTTCTTATGGCTGAGTAATATTTCATTGTATATACATACCACATCTTTATGCAACTATTTATCTAAGGACTTCAGCTGTATTCATGTCCTGCCAGCATGAATAATGCTGCATGAATATAGGGGTGCATATATCTTTATGAATGTATGTTTTCAAAATTTTGGGGTAGATACCCTGAAGAGGGGTTGCTTGGTCATATAGTAATTCTATTCTTAATTTTCTGAGGTACCTCCACAGTGTTTTCCATAGTGGCTGTATCTTTTTAAATATATTTCCTCAGACAGGAGTAAAGGGCCCCCTTGTAATGGGACACTGTTTCTCCAGGCAGACAAGCTACAGCTTTATAAATTCAAGTGGAAATAGTATAGCTCCAAGAGCCAACCCTTTATTTGAAAGACTCTTGCTATTTCCTCACAATTAAGTGGTGTTACTTAAAAAAAAAAAAAACCCAGCAGAGAAATTGGTTTTAAAAAAGGCATTATGGCCCTGGCCAGTTGGCTCAGTAGTAGAGCGTTGGCCTGGCGTGCAGAAGTCCTGGGTTCGATTCCCGGCCAGGGCACACAGGAGAAGCACCCATCTGCTTCTCCACCCCTCCCCCTCTCCTTCCTCTCTGTCTCTCTCTTCCCCTCCCGCAGCTGAGGCTCCACTGGAGCAAAGATGGCCCGGGCACTGGGGATGGCTCCTTGGCCTCTGCCCCAGGCGCTAGAGTGGCTCTGGTCGCAACAGAGCGATGCCTCGGAGGGGCAGAGCATCGCCCCCTGATGGGCAGAGCGTCGTCCCCTGGTGGGCAGAGCGTCGCCTCCTGGTGGGCGTGCCGGGTGGATCCCGGTCGGGCGCATGCGGGAGTCTGTCTGACTGACTCTCCCGTTTCCGGCTTCAGAAAAATACAGGAAAAAAAAAAAAAAGGGCATTATATAGTACTGCGCATTCACCAGGATGGCTAGAACCAGAAAGACAGATAATAACAAGTATTGGTGAGGTTGTGGAGGAACTGAAACCTCATACACTGCTGATGGACATGTAAAATGATGCAGCCTCCTTAGAGATCAGTCTGACAGCACCTCAAAGGTTAAACTAGAGTTAGCCTAAGACCCAGCAATTTCATTTCTAGCTATATACTTAGGAGAAATGAAAACACAGGCCCACATAAAAACTTGGACACAAATGTTCATCACAGCATTATTCTTAAGACCCCAAAGGTGGAAACAACCTAAATATCCATTAGCTGACGAATGCATTAATAAAATGTCGGTATATCCATACAATGCAGTATTATTCGGCAATCAAAAGAAATGAAGTTCTGATACATGCTACAATATGCATTAATCTTGAAATCATTATGCTATGTGAAAGAAGTTAGTCATAAAAGACTATGTATCGTATAAGCTCATTTATACAAAATGTCCAGAATAGGCAAATCTATAGAAAGTAAATTAGTGTTTGCCTAGGGCCAACCAGGGAGATGGAGAGACTGGGAGGCGTGATGGCTGAGGGATACAGAGTTTCTTTTTAGGGGTAATGAAAATGTTCTAAAATTGATTATGATGATGGATGCACAACTCTGTGAATCATTTAAAAGCACTGGATTGTACATTTAGAATGCAGGTGAATTCCATGGAACGTGAGTTATGCCTCAGTATAATTATTTAAAAGGCATCAAAATATACTGAAAACTTACGAGAGAACAGTACTGCTTGATAACATCCCACAGTCGAATTCTCCTCGCTGCTTCTACCCCCTGAGGAATCTGGGGTTGGCCACGTTTACTCCTTTTCTTCTGCAGGATGGCAATAACTGTGGCAAACCTCTTTACTCTCTTTCTCCCTCCTAGGAATGTGGGGAGACCAGACACTTTTGTGTCCAGATTCACAATGTGTTTTTTGCTTTTTTTCTTTAGGAGACTCATGCTTTACACATTGGAGGCAGTATTGTGAGAACTAAAGGATTTAGGGCTCACCTATGAGGACATGTTGCAGGAGCAATCATCTCAGCATCTGTGGAATCCTGTATCACTGCTGGAGGGAAACAAGACTCAAAGTCCCATTCATGAAGCCAAGAGTAATTTACATCCACGGTCCCCAACCCCCGGGTTGTGGACCAGTACTGGTCTGTGGGCCATTTGGTACTGGTCCGCAGAGGAAGAATAAGTAACTTACATTATTTCTGTTTTATTTATATTTAAGTCTGAACAATGTTTTATTTTTAAAAAATGACCAGATTCCCTCTGTTACATCCGTCTAAGACTCACTCTTGAGGCTTGTCTCGTAAGTTTGACAATTATATTTAAAAATACCACAGTTTTTATGCCGGTCGCATAATTTTATTTTGTGCATTTAGCTGTCCTACCCTAAAGGCCGGTCTGTGAAAATATTTTCTGACATTAAACGGGTCCATGGTCCAAAAGAGGTTGGGGACCACTGATTTACATGACAAAAAGAGTCCAGAAAACAGAGAATATTACATTCTTAGAAAGTCTGCATTTATTCAGGGAAAGTTACCAGAGAGAGAGAGAGAGATAGAAAGAGAGAGAGAGAGGCAACTCATACCACTGTAAGACAATCTGTGCTCAGGAGAAGAGGTCACAATAGAAACCATATTCCCTGGAGGTCCTGGTCTGTGATAATGTTGCAAGGCTGCTGGTAATCAGAGTAGTTCCAGAGGGGGAGCCTTTATAGATTGATGGTGACAACTACTTTGAAACCTCATAGATTGTCCATGTTGGTTGCACTTCTTTTTCTTATAAGCTTCATTTCACCACAGGGCTGTGACCTCAGCATGAAGCCACGAAGGAAAGCAAACCTGGGCTGCCCGCTGAGCTCTGCTTAGTTCTGTGGGAAAATTCCTGCCTCGCTTCTGTGCCTTAACACTTTAAAAATGACATGATAAAAAATGGTTTTACCACTTCAGTAAAAGAACAAAACAAAACAAAAACAGTAAAATTGCACATCATGGCAGAGTTCAAGTTACTTCTTGATCTAAGTATTTTTTTTTTTTGGCAAAAGTGATCTTCTTTTTATAAAAATTAGTGTAGTGCTGTTTTTAATGGACTTGATTATGGCCTCCTTATAAGACAAATCTTAAAATTATACAGCTTATAAAATATTACTGGGCCAGCACAATTTAATTTGGTTAATGCTTCAAAACACAGAACTATGAGTTGAAATAATAAACACGTGGATTAATGCATGTCACCATTGTTTCTGCCAGTGCAAAGCAACGTACCTATATCATCTTATGACTACAATACTTAGGCACGTAATGAGGTAAAGTAGCAAAATTCTCAGTTTTAACATTAACAACTTTTCCAATACAACTTTTTAAAATTGAATTTATTGGGGTGACAGTGCTTAATAAAATGATGTAGGTTTCAGGTGTACTGTTCTATAATACATCATATGTATAGTGTATTGTGTGTTCACCACCCAAAGTCTCCTTCCATCACCATTTACCTCCTCCAGCCCCCTTTCCCTTGGTAATCACTATGCTGTTCTCTGTGTTTAAGAGTTCTTTTTGATTTTTTATTTGTTCGTTAGTTGCTTTCGGTTTTATACCTCAAATACGAGTGAAATGATATGGTTCTTGACTTTTTAAGTCTGACTTATTTTGCTTAGCATGATGAAAAAAATCTCCTGTTGTCTCAAATGGCAGTATTTCATCTTTTCTCACAACTGAGTAGTATTCATTGTAAGAGTCCCCCCACCCCACCCCCTTTTTTTTCTTTCTTTCTTTTTTTTTTACAGAGACAGAGTGAGAGTCAGAGAGAGGGATAGACAGGGACAGACAGACAGGAAGAGAGATGAGAAGCATCAATTATCAGTTTTTTGTTGCGACACTTTGTTGTTCATTGATTGCTTTCTCTTATGTGCCTTGACCGTAGGCCTTCAGCAGACTGAGTAACCCCTTGCTTGAGCCAGCAACCTTGGGTCCAAGCTGGTGAGCTTTTGCTCTAACCAGATGAGCCTGCACTCAAGCTGGCGACCTTGGGGTCTCGAACCTGGGTCTTCCGCATCCCAGTCTGATGCTCTATCTGCTGCGCCACCACCCGGTCAGGCATAAGAGTCCCTGTTTTGATGAGCTTGGTATAAAGAGTGAGGACACTGTGGCCTGACAAAGCTGAGTTTATTTCCCTCCTGCACAAATCACTTGCTAATATATAACCTTGGGCAAGTTACAAAACCACTCTGAACTTCAGTTTCCACATTGCAAAATATGCGGTCAGGAGAATTAAATTAGATAATATATGCACAGGGCCTAAATAGTCTAAATTTTGTGATGCAGGATCTCTCTCCCAGGTTAGCGCGTCATGATCATGGGTTCATATCTAGTCTTCATCTCTCCCTGGGATTAACAAAGTCCTCTAACTTTTTTTCTGACTCTTCATTCTCCCTTGCCCCTTTGTCTTCATACCACCTGCCATCCTGCCCATTGTTTCTGTTTCTTCTACCTACTCCCATTCCAGGCAGACACTGCCCCTCCAGCCCTGGTTCTAGCCTTCATTATACTGATTGCAATCAGCCATGTCACAGGCACCTGTGACTGTAACATTTCAGCTCTTCATGAGCTGACTCCGCCCTGGCCTACTCTCCAGTCTCATTTACCACCATAAACCCTTAACTTCCACCCTCCACTCATAATGTCCTTTCAGTTTCTGACAGTTCAGCTTTTGAAAGCTAGGACCACCATGTGTGCTTTTTTTTTTTGTGAGAGGAGGGGAGATGGTGAGGCAAACTCCTGCATGTGCCAGGACAGGCAATCCCATCTGGGGTCGATGCTTGATTACCAAACTATTTTTAGTGCCTGATGCAAACACTCGGACAATCCAAGCTATTTTCAGTGCCCGAGGCCATGCTCAAACCAATCAAGCCATTGGCTGTGAGAAGGGTAGGGGGAAAGAAGGGGTAGAGAAGCAGATGGTCACTTCTCCTGTGTGCCCTGACTGGGAATCAACTCGGGATGTCCATACATGGGGCTGACGCACTGTCCACTGAGCCACTGACCAGGGCCCACATGTGCTCTTAAATTTGGGTCTTCCTCATGCTCTTTCTTTTGCCTGGCTGTTCTGTCTCTATTATTCAAGTGGCCAACTTCTTCTCCTCTAGGTCTCACCTAAGTGATCTTTCTTTGGGAAGGCCTTATCTAAGGCCCTGGAGTTCCAGCTTATTTCTCAAAGCTCCTGCACCTTTCACCAGACATGTCACAGGCTTGTAAGCATCTGACTTCTCCAAGATGCTGCACGCTCCTGGGCGCAGTGATCGCCAGTCCAAGGGCCCGGCACACGTCTGCACATGGTGAGTGCTCAGTACATATTTAATGAGAAGTGAGTACAAGAATAAATGACATGAGAATATATTTCTCAATAAATACATCTCAGTCCTTGAACTGGGTGCAAAGGATATCATACAAATTAAAGAGAATCACTGTCTTTCTACCTATGCCATTTACTCCTGTGTTTCCATGTGTTTCTGTGCTGGGGGTGGGGAGGCAGGATCCTTTGCTGAGTCACTCACTCAGGGCTATTAATAAATCAATCAATCAAGAAAGGCTATCATGTTGATTCTGGAAACAAGGAGAGATATATCACTAGATAAAATATTCCATTTGTTGGCTTTTCCGTTCTGAAATATAAACACTATCTTTCAGAATTAAAAACAAATTAATCTCACCTGACTAGTTGGTGGAGTAATGGATAGAGTGTTGATCTGGGATGCTGAGGACCCAGGTTGAAACCCCGAGGTCACCAGCTTGAGCGCTGGCTCACCACCTTGAGTGCAGGGTCACTGTCTTGAGTGAGGGATCATAGACATGACCCCATTGTCACTGGTTTGGAGCCCAAAGGTCACTGCCTTGAAGCCCAAGGTCACTGGATTGAGCAAGGGATCACTGGCTTGGCTGGAGCCCCCGGGTCAAGGTACGTATGAGAAGCAATCAATAAACAACTAAGGTGCTGCAACTATAAGTTGATGCTTCTCATCTTTCTCCCTTCTTGTCTGTCTCCATCTCTGTCTCTCTCTTTAGCTAAAAAATAATAATAAGAAAATTACGCTCACAATGCTATTTAACTGCCTCCAATTATTTCAAATTGGTACAAGATATATAACATATTCAGATATCTCATATCAATAACTACATCTATAGTTTTAGAACCAAGAAAAATGATGCCTGAAAAAGTAGAGGAAATGCTGGCTTTTTAAATTTTTTTTATTTTTGTTTGATTTCTTTTTTTTTTATTCATTTTTTAGGGATGAGAGAGAGAGAGACATTGGAGAGACAGAGAGAAGGGGGGGAGGAGCTGGAAGCATCAATTCCCATATGTGCCTTGACCAGGCAAGCCCAGGGTTTCGAACCGGCGACCTCAGCATTTCCAGGTCGACGCTTTATCCACTGCGCCACCACAGGTCAGGCCAATGCTGGCTTTTTAAAATCAAGTGATAACAGTACTTTATCTTTAAATATTATCTATCGATAGCTAGATAGTTCTAGATATAGAAACTGCTAGAAACATTTTACCCCTTTAGCACAGAAAGCCAAATGAGAGAGAATTCAAAAGCTTCAAAATTCTCAATCATCTCACTTAAAATCTTTTCAGTGAGGCTCAGGCTGGTTCTGTTCGCCTTGTTCAGGTTTCGATGTTGCTGGCCTTACCAGGGTGCTAACTCTCCAGATCTGCACTGTCCAAGGGGGCGGCCGCCAGCCACCAGTGGCCACTGAAGACTTCAAATGTGATCGGTCCGAACTGGGATCTAAATGGCACACTAGATTTCGGACACTTAGGAAAAAAGAGAATGTAACATGAATAATTTTTACATGTTAAAATGAGAACATGTTGGATATAGTGGGATAAAGAAAATATATTGTTACTGTTAATTTTACCTGTTTATTTTTTTGATGTGGTTACTAGAAAAATAATTTAAAATTTTTTCATTAATTTTACGAGGTGGGTAAGGGAGAGAGAGAAAGAGAAAAGTATCAACACTTTGTTCCACTTAGGTGTTCCATTTAGTTGTGCACTCTTTGGTTGCTTCTCGGATGTGCCCTGACAGGGAATAGAACCCATGGCCTCAGCGTACCAGGAGAACACTCTATCCACTGAGCCACTCAGTCAGGGCTAATGTACTACTAGAAAATCTAAAAGGTGGCTTGCATTATTCTATTTGCATTTGACAACGCTGGTCTAGATTCCTGGATAGTTCATTTAATGGATCTGGAGAGCAAACTGATCCACAGCCTGCTCAGTTACGTCCCCAAATCATTTTTATTTGCCTAAAGTTATGCGAGTCCCTAGATATATAGAAGAAAAATAGCTCATGCATTTGCCTTTGTGGAACTCTGACTCTAGTTGAGTGGGGGATACTGATAGGTAACTGAATGATTTTAGTAATACGGAAAATTCAACAAAGAATATGGAAAGATGATATTGGAACACAGAGGAGGGGCAGAAACTCACTGGGGGGCAGTGAGAGGTTAGAAAAGTCTTCCTGGGGGAGGGGCTGACTGAGCTGAGTGTTGAAGGGAAGGAAGGGTCAGTAGCTGGAAACATTATGGTGTGTGCCAATTTTGATGAAAATTCTGGTGAAACCAATAGCATACTGGAGTTGCTGGGATGTAACGATGCAGGGGGAAATAATAGCTAGTTCAGTCTCAGAGGGCTCTGTACGCAAAATCCAGTTATGTCCTGCAAGCAAGGATCAACTCTGGCGGTTTAAAGCATAGTCATGCCTGGCGTCCTACCTGGGAAGCTACAGTGGAGAAAAAATTTAAGTTTCAATACATGTAGCCATGTGATAAGGCTCTAACTGCTTTTAGTGGCTTTGGTGGGAGAGCAACTAAAGATTGACCAAGGGTGGCCTTGGAGAGGCAGGTGTGATGGAGGGACTAGTGCAATGGAGCTGGGAGATTTTGGTGGGGTCCCTACAGGGAAAGCCTCCTGGACCTAAAGTGAACACACACCTTGCATACACAAAATACATTTTCATTGTATTAAGATGACTCCTAGTTGAGTGACCTCTTCCCTTTTTCTGTTGTGTTCATAGAGTTGTTTTTAAATTGAATACTTGTCTTATTATCTTAGGCCTTCCAGCACTACCTGTGACATATTGATCATGATCCCTCTGGCCACAGTGCCTTTGCACATGCTAGTCTTTCTACTTGGAATGCTCTTCCTTCCTCTACTTCCTCCTACTTTTTCTCCAATGTCAGCTTAACGGTCATTTCTTTGGGAAGTCCTTTCTGATAACTTGGAGTTGCTCAACTTTCACTCTCCCAGTGGCATCTGCCACTGAGACATTTACTCATTCCCTGATTAAAACCCATCTCCACATTGCTATCTACATTGTACTTTAAGAAGGTGGGCTTTCTTTATGTTTCTGATAACCATGTTCTTAGCACAGAGTTTGGCACCTACTAAGAACGTGGTAATTGTTAAGTGAGTCAGTGAGTTCTAACTCTTCAAGGCATTGTGAAAATCTGAAAAAGTGCCCATCCTTGGCTTTTCCCTTCTAAAATATGAAACTTATCTTTCAGAATTAAAAAAAAAATTCTGTTCCATAAGGTCAACCCTTAACGAATATCACAGTCTCCAGGCTGAAAATGAACATCAAAAGCCAAATTTTAAATAACTTTCTCTTAACAGTTTTAAAAAATATATAACCACCACTTGCATATTGTGTCTGAGTTGTATTTGCTCAGGGAGTGTGTAGAAATATGAGATGTTTTTCATTTTGATTTGATTTTTCCTGTTTAGGAAAAATGCACAGCATTCAAAGGGTAGCAAGATTCAGTTTAGGGAATGCCTTAATAGCTTTCCTGATTAAGATCGACCAGTTCAGGAAGCAATTAGATGCTCTACAAGAATAAGTAAATAAATACTCCAGAAACAACGAAGTAAACGTCTCACTGGAATTGAAGCAAAATAGCCCTAAATGTTTTTAATTTAATTGGAAGAAAGTGCCTTGAATTTACAATTAAGTTGTTTTCATTTTTTTCCTTTATAATAATGAGAATAAATTCCATTAATAGTAGGCATAGAAGTACCCATAGATAGTGAGGAGGGTGAAATAAGAAAGCTGAATATTATGGAAGTGTCTATCCACTTGTGTGGAAAACATGAACTTGGAAGTAACTGGGAAATTTTCCACTCAAGTCAGGCTAATGCGAAGGTGCAGAGAAGAGTCTGTCACTTTGAGGCACCCAATAAGGGCATTTCATAGCACATGTTGGGAGAGTTGGCATAATAAGTCCCAGAGGATTTTTTAAAAATCAGCTTGTTCTCATTAGTTTTAGTAATAACACTGACGGCAATAGCTTAGATTTGTTTAATTCTTTCTGGGCAACAAAGTACTTTAATATGATAGAGCAATTAATTCTTACAATAATCCTATGGGTCAACTATTACCCTCACTTTACAGATACAGAAACTGAGGCTCAGAATTAGGGGTTACTTAAGTTAGGTTCCCTAAAGCAGAGCCTAGGCAGAACTTCTTGCTCACTGAAGAGGGCTTTCAGAAGGGGCCCTGGGGACAGCAGGAAGGAACAAGGAAAAGGCCATGTGAGAACACGGTCTTAGGGGGAGACCAGCTCAGCCCCAGACCACAGGGAGCTCAGGAGCATGTTGATCACAGAGTTGGACCCACCTTAAGGTAGGAGAGCTGGCCTTTCCTACCTCATGCCAGGTCAGTCACTGGCTGCAGGCTGCCCCGGTGGAGATGGGTGTGATATGTAACTTCCCAGGCAAGGTAGCTCCTGTTGGCCTTTCACAAATAGGGGACAGCTCTGCTCCCTTAGCAGCCAACACTCAGAGCTGTAGATGGTGGGTGCACAGATCTGGGAAGAGGGGCCCAGGCCTGGTTGAGGAACAACAGGGTCTAGTATAACAAGTGGTTGCTCAAGAGAACATAGATAATAAGTGGCAACTATGCTTTGAATCCAAACCTACTGATTCCAAATTTAGTGCCCTTTCAATATAATAGAATAGAAACCAATAATTTCACTGTACAAAAAAAAATTAAAAAAAAAAGCTAACTGCTCTATGCAGAGGTGTGAAATTTATCAGCCATATGCTAATGCAAAATGCTCTGCAAATAGTGTTTTGATGCTACTACTGATCCCACTGTGTTCATGAAAAAGCCTTTGGATCACAGACTCATTTTCTGAAGTTCATGGGTGTGAGAGAGCCAGAAGTGACTAATCCACATGACCTAAAAAGCCACCTGATGGAACAAGAAGTTTACCTTCAAAATTTATGAACGATCAACCTTTGAAAACCAAGGGTGACTAAATAATCTGTCAATACTGCTCTCTGCTGTACATTCATGTACAGAATACTTTTACATACAGAAAAATAAGACTAAAACATTAACCATCAAATTCTGTTGAAAAATCTGCACCAGACCGTGGGAGGATCGCCAATGAGCCTATTCACTGTAGAGAACCCCGCGCAGACTATAACTATTGATTGCTTCCCCTTTCCACGTAAATATTTAATAATGCGCTCTGCTATAAAACTAAGATTAATGTAATAGACCTACAGGGCTTGCAATATTTCAGTGTAGTTTGTAGCATAGTGGCACAAGTGTAAACAAAGCAGCAAATAGAATGGCATGTGTAATATTTCTAATAAATAATATAAATATAAATCTCCTCTATGATTAGTAGAAAAGTACGAGAATGGTCAAGAAAAGCATGGTGGGATAGGGGAAAGAGAACAATACTAGTTCTAAAAGTCCCACCTGGGAAGGAAAAATGCCTTCAAAAGTATGTATTTTAATTACTGTCTTCATTTAAAAGTTACAAGTCTATAAGGCCTGGCAGCTTTTTAAATTAGTGTAAGTCAGTTAATGATATTGTTGAGTGCTGGGGAACACACAATATGGTTCCTTCATTCAGTTTTTAAGGAGCAGAAAGAAAGTTATCTTGAGAATAATGTTTTAAGATGTATGGTGAACATTAAGCTTTGTTGCCAGAATTAGTACCTTTACTCATGGTTTTCTTGACAAGATTCCAACAATAAAGAGATTCTAGGGTGAGAAATCTGGAATAAATTTCATTTTAACTCTCATTATTTGAAAGCCTTATGCCTAATTGAGACATAATGTGAGCTACAGGTATAATTTAACAATTTCTAGTAGTCACATTAAAAAGAGTAAAAAGAAGCCCTGGCTGGTTTGCTCAGTTGGTTAAGAGCATCGTCTAGAAACAATAAGTGTGTGGTTTCGATCCCTGGTCAGGGCACAGATAGGAAGCAACCAAAGAATGCACAATGGAGTGAAACAGCAAATGCTTCCCTTCTCCCTCCTCCCTCTCTCCCTTTCTCTCTAAAAATCAATAAAAATTAAGCCCTGGCCAGATACCTCAGTGGGTTGGAATGTCCTCCTGGAGTGTGGAGGTTGCTGGTTTGATTCCCTGTCAGGGCACATACAGGAGCAGCTCGATGTTCCTGTCTCTCTCATCTTGCCTCTCTCTCTCCCTCTCTCAAAACAAAACAAAGCAAAACAAAAAAAGAAAGAAAGAAAGAAAAAAAGTGAAATAATGATTTTATTTAACCCAATATTTCTAAAATATTATCATTTAAACATGCAATCGATATAAAATTTCTTAAAGAGATATAAAATATTCTGTCCTTTTGTCCCCTCTTAAGTTTCCCTGCTTGTATGTTACACTTCTAGCATGTCAGTGGGAAGCGGCCACATTTCAAGTGTACAGTAACCATGGAGGCAGCAGCTACTGTACTGGACCAGAGAGAATGGGGCCATGACGGGCTGGAGCTGAACCCAAGACAGCGCCCTTCCCCCTTATCACAGACAAGGGTGCTGGCATGCACTCTTTTAATATTAGGGAAAAAGAAAAGAAGTTCTTTGCTTCCTGTGTCTCTTGTTATCCTCTTCTCTCTCTCTCTCTCTCTCTCTCTCTCTCTCTCCAGATTTTCTCATATCTAGTCGAGAATCTGTAAAGACTGTGGGAAAAGTTAGATTTTTTTCATATCTAATTAAGAGCCTGTGAAGACAGTGAAGAAAGTTCTGGACCTCAGCTAGTCTAACTAGCTCCTACATTCCAAAAAAGGAAAAAAAAAAAGAAGAGTCTGGCAGACATGAGCTATCTTTTGTGTTTTTTTTTTTGGTGACAGAGAGAGAGAGACAGACAGAGGGACAGATAAGGACAGACAGACAGGAAGAGAGAGAGATGAGAAGCATCAGTTCTTCGTTGTGGCTCCTTAATTATTTTCTCATATGTGCCTTGATTGGGGGACTATAGCAGAACAAATGACCCCTTGCTCAAGCCAGCAACCTTGGGCTCAAGCCAGCGATCATGGGGTCATATCTATGATCCCATATTCAAGCCAGTGACTCTGTGCTCAAGCTGTTGGGCCCCTGCTCAAGCCACATGAGCCCACGCTCAAGCCAGTAACCTTGGGGATTTGAACCTGGGTCCTCTGCATCCCAGTCCAATGCTCTATCCCAGTGGTCCCCAACCTTTTTTTGGACACGGACCGGTTTAATGTCAGAAAATATTTTCACAGACTGGTCTTTAGGGTGGGACCGATAAATGTATCATGTGACAGAGATAAGCATCAAGAGTGAGTCTTAGAGGGATGTAACAGAGGAAATCTGGTCATTTTTTAAAAATAAAACATTGTTCAGACTTAAATATAAATAAAACGAAAATAATGTAAGTTATTTATTCTTTCTCTGCGGACCAGTACCAAATGGCCCACGGAGCAGTACCAGTCTGCAGCCCAGGGGTTGGGGATCACTGCTCTATCCACTGTGCCACTGCCTGCTGAGGCAGACATGAGCCATCTTCCTAGCAGACAACTGCTTCCTGAACCAATGACGCCCTGGTAGTGTTGCAGCTTCTGTCCCCTCTGGTGGAGCCACAGAACCTCAGGACACAGATGGTCAGAGGGTCTCTGGAGGGAAGTCAATGTGTCTGCTCTGGAAGGGTTTGTGTCACTTACTAGAAAGTGACCAGCATTCAGCTGAGGGCTACACCAAGGCTAGTTTTTGAGAAAAGATTTGGCTCTGATACCCGTGTCCAACTCTTTAGAGAGAGTTAAGGTAATTTCAAATTCTCCACATCAAAATCCATTCAGAACCTTGAATTATAAGAATACTGCAAAATGAATGAGAAGATGTAATAAAGGGCTAATTAATATAGTGCAGACACGTTATCACTTATTGTCCCGTCACTAACCCCATTTCACATGGCACATCTTGTCTCTTCTAACTAGATTTTTACCACAACCCATTGTGCTCCAGGCTCAGGGCTCAGTACCCTAAGTACTCAATGATTCATGCATGACAGTGATAGTGACAGTGTCCTCTGTTTAGATGTCAGTAGAAGCAAGGGGAGGTGGAATTTTCTGTAGGTCACTTTTGGAGATGTTTTACCTCAGTCTGTTAAAAAAACATCAATAGTATATTCATATATTTATAGGTTCTAGTGTCAGCCTCTAGGAGGAGCATCAACTTTGGTGACCATTACTCTTCCCATGGTAAGTACTTTGGTGTCTGTGTCTGGGTGTCGTGGTGCCAATCACAGTGGAGAGTTATCCATTGTAGACTTACACTGGAGGATGATGAGAGGGCCGTGTGGGATACAGAATTAGACATGGCCACAAATACTGGATGCCCAATCAAATGACTGTATCAAGAGCAAATGACTATAAAAGAAGGAATTTTTAAGATTGACACCCATAGAGAAATTCTGACTTAATATTACATTGCGCGCGCACACACACACACAAACACACACAAACACACACAAACACACACACACAAAATGGGAAGTAATCTGAATAGTCTTCCCTAATTTATGCCATGTGTTAACTTTCTGCAGGGTTATAAAACAACTCCATTAAAACTTCTCTGGCACCGCACATTAACTGGAGTTGGGGATTTATAAGATTGTGTGATTATTATACATCATCAAAGTTTCCAGCAATTCATTTCTTTTTATAAAGCAGAATCTGAGTTTTGCACCATCATTACTGGCTCCCATGGACAGAGAGGATTTTTGCAACTTATTAAATCAAAAGAGCAAGGACAAACCTAAATGCATACAGCCTTTAGATTATGCAAAATTGGATTATACACAAACCATATCTGGAAATCTGCTGTTACTGCATTTAACATGAACTCAACAGACATTCTTTTGGTGTTTACAATGATGCTCGATGTTGGGATACAAAGACAAACTAAGTAAGGTTCCTGCCTTCAAGATACACAGGATTCTGTCTAAAAGTCCTGGGTATTGTAGTAACAATCTCAGTATATACCTCAAGGGGCAGGGCTTTGGTCACTGGGACACACAGCATTGTTAGATGTTAGGTTGCAGATCTGAAGTCTCAGGTTTTTCAGACTGCCTCCCAAGCTGCCTGTTTCAAGGTGGTGATGTTAGAAAGACAAAGTTGTCTTGCACTATTGAAGAACTATTGGAAATGGATACCAGGAGAGCTCCTGCTTTTAAAAAGCATTTTTGGCCAGCTCTTCTCCAAAGCAATCAAGAGATTTAACTTTCTCAGTTTAAACGTCTATACATTTCCTCTGGAGAGGGGGTTTCAAAAAGTAAGCAGAATGCTTGTTTATAGAATCTATTTTAAATGATGATTGACAGACTGAGTGAGAGAGCTGTATTGGGGAAAATGGATTTTATAGTCATATCACATGCATGCTTGGAATGAGAAAGAATATTGGTAGCACTAATAATCCCAACAAAACTGAAAGGAATTATGCTTTACATATTGCAATAAAGAATGACAACGCTGGAGTGGGAAAAACCCTTTTATTGTGGCTAAGAAAATGAGAATAATAAATACTAAGTTGGGCCTTAAAAATAATATATGCGTGTGTGTGTGTGTGTGTGTGTGTGTGTGTGTACAGTGGTACGTATTAGTGACAAAGGTGATGAAAACACTGAGAAAGTACAAAAGAATATTAGACATAAAAGTAAAAAATGGCCTGACTTGTGGTGGTGCAGTGGGTAAAGCGTTGACCTGGAACACTGAGGTTGCTGGTTCGAAACCCTGGGCTTTCCTGGTCAAGGCACATATGGGAGTTGACACTTCCTGCTCCTCCTCCATTCTCTCATTCTCTCTCTCTCTCTCTTTTTCCTCTCTCCTCTCTCTCTAAAAGTGAATAAATAAAATCTAAAAAAAAGTAAAAAATGTGTAATGATTTTATAATGTTGGATTTTTAAGGTCAAATTTAAGGTGATATTGTGCAAATATTTCCTATAACACGTAAGCTCTTTGAGGGTAGAAATGGAATTCTTTTTATTACTGTATCCCTAGCACTTAGCACAGTGTCCAATTTTTAATAAGTTCTCAGTATATAATCATTGAATGACTAGGTGGGCAAATCGATCAATAAATGATTTGAATAATAAAGGCTGAGACAAAGGAAATGAAAGTAGCATTTTTTAGACCTATTATGTGTTATGCCTTGCCTTGTTTTGAGTGCTTACAAAAAGTCCGATCAGTCCTCTACGACGGGCAGTACACCTTGATGTGTGGTCTGTGGACCTGCGCCCATCTGCAAATTGTCACTAATCCATGACAAGGTAAGTACACAAATGAAGAATTAGCATTGATTGACATTATTACCCAGATATCCAAGAGCACAATCATGTTTACCCCAAATTGTTTTTTATTGTCCATAAATATTGGTACATAACAAATATTGTCCAAAAATATTGGTCTGTAACAAATTGGAAACTACAAGAAAAAAAAAAAAAAGGAAAGAAAAAAAAATCAGAAACTGGTCCTTCAGCAGAGAGTTTGAAAAGAACTCTGGAGTCTGGAGTCAGTGCTACAACTCCCACTTTTCTGAACAGGAAACCAAGGACGGAAAGGCAAATCCCTGGTAAGGGCTGGGACTGTCGGAGCCAACAGCGCTAATTCTTAAGGATTTGGAAAACCAGTAAATCTTCCAGTGAAGGGCTTGATTTTATGACCCATGTTTATTGATAAATTGAAAACAGAAAGCATCTGGTTATTTTTCTACATTCCAAATGCACGCGGAACGTCATTGGTGTCAGTAACAGCATCCCTTGCAGTAGCAGCATTTAGAATTCATGCCAGACACATGCAATGCAGGAAGAAACACACAAGCAGAGAAAATGGGAAGGGAAAGCTTTCTGCAGGGGGGCGGGCCTTGCTTGTGACACATGATGAAAAAGAATGAGCGTTAAGGGGGAGAGAATTCAATTTACTTCCCACGGAAACCTCTGTTCTATCCTCGCTCTCAGCTGCAGCGAAGATTGGAGCACTGCTCTATTTGTAGTAAGGTGGGAACTGAGTCCACTGATTGGGCTTCACGGGACAACCATTTGCCTGGACTCTCCAAGATACAACGGCACACGTGTTGTTCATTATTTTTGTGCATTATTTTATCATTATTTTTATAAAATAATGATAAAATCATTATTTTATCCTTATTTGGATAATCACTATCAAGTTGCATTTTCTTCCATTTGAGCAAAGATAAGTCCTAGTGACCCCTCAGGACAGCAGGGAGTCGTAGGTAGGTTGGTAACAGCAGATGATTCCATCAAATGAAATGACAATTTCATATTTTACGTATTCAAAATGATCTCCCTTACCCTTGACTGGTTGTACAGATGTGAAAGAAAACACATAATCTTGATGTGGAAATCCTGAATTTATGAACGTGTTCACAAATATCTAGGAAACTAAAGAGTTAAATAGCAACCAAGGGCTCAAAGCTGTGAAGCAACTTGTTTGCAGAGGCTCTCTGCTATGCTAGCCTGAGATTGGAAGATTCCTGGGAGGTGGGCCTCCTGGGAGGTCCCATCTTCCGCAGAGGCTGGAAGGCCACTTGGGGGCGGTGTTGCACAGGGCACTGGGGAGTGCTTGGTCACCACAGGAGAATGTGGAAGGTGGCTCTAACACCAAGAGCTGACCTGAATGTTGTTTCTTGAGTGGAAACCAACTCATGGAATCATTTAAAATTTTAAGTGGGAACCTTTTAAAACTCAGCTCAGGAAGACTTCCCTCTATTTTTCCGAACCTTCTCCCTGCAAAGTAAAATGCTTATTTTGTTCATGAGCACCTGTAGGAATTACTGAACCTTTCTAGGTGTGTTTTCACTTTTTCCTTATTAGATCATAATTTCCTCAAAGGCCCAGATGGTGTCTTATTCCTCTTTCTGTCATAGTGTCTAACCAGCTATGTGGCAAGGCGAACAGTGGTGGTCAAAGGATGGTGTCTGAATAGAGGTGCAAACTGAGACTTCCTAAGAACCAGGAGAGAAAAGTCTTGAAAACTTGTCTCTGCCATTTAAATAATATTAAAGCATTTAATTTAAAAAATAAAATGACTATGTAGAAATGTGGAAAATTAACAGAATTCAGAGAAAACAGAACAAAATATTATGTAAGTCATGATTTACTTAGAAATATAGTCATTTGGTAATAAGAAGGAGAAATGGAAAATAAATAATAATTGTATTTGGATGATAAGCATCTTATTGTAAAGGGTCTTTTATACTATTATCTATATAATACATTCTTTTATATGCATAAACATATAGTATATTTGCTATTACACATGACATATTGTTTTATATATAAGCATATCTATAAATATATATATTACATATAAAATATATTGTCATGGATATAAAAACAGATAAAATAACATTGTTTTAATTTGTTATTTTAAATAGATTACATTTTTTAATAAAAATAAAAATTCTAGAATAATGCAAAAAAATTCAATTACTTTGAAAATTATTTTTGGCTAATATCATATTATTTTTAAAAAATCACAGTCCTTTAGGATTGATGCCAATAAGAAAATTTTAAAACATAGGGGAGGATTATCATCTCATTTGATATTCAAAATTCATGTTGGCTTCAAAAATTTAGAAATTTCATAGGAATGAAGGATTTTTCTTTTCACTAAAATCTTAGAAAAATAATATATGAAAATGTTTTTCATTTTATATATTATTATCCATTTTACTGTATATGCAGACTTCAATTCAAATTCATAAATTTTATTTTATTTTTTTTTTAGGTTTTAAAGTGAGAGGAGGGGAGACAGTGAGTCAGACTCCTGTTTGTGCTCCAACTGGGATCTACCCGGCAACCCTGTCTAAGACCAATGCTCGAGTACCAAACTATTTTAACACTTGAGGCTGACGCACTCAGACCAACCAAGCTATCATCAGTGCCTGGGGCCACGCTCAAACCAATCGAGCCACTGGCTGTGTGGATGGAGGAAGAAAAAGAGAAGCAGATGGTTACTTCTCTGTATGCCCTGACTGGAAATTGAACCTGGGATGTTCATACACCAGGCTGACGCTCCATCCACTAAGCCACAGGCCAGGGCCAGATTCGTGAATTTTAATGTCAAATACGGTATTTTAGCATACCATAAAATACCGTATTTTTTGCTCAATAAGATGCACCTGACCATAAGACACACCTAGGGTTTTAAGGAGGAAAATAAGAAAAAAAATATTCTGAACCAAATGGTGTGTTAAAATATTTAATAAAATACCATATTTTTTTGCTCCATAAGATGCATGGGCATTTTCCTCTTCACTTTTGAGGGGAAAAAAGTACATCTTATGGAGTAAAAAATATGGTAGCTATAATAGCAACAGCATGTACTCTGAAGTACTTAATGAGTCAGCAGATGAGTTCATTTTCTAATTAATGTCATTAATATCACAAAACCTATTTAATATAATTTAAAGAAGAAAGGCCAGTATGAATGCATAAATCAAACCCCATAAATAATTCTGAAGAACTATAGCTATGTTGTTTAAATATCAATCCAGACCCAAATTTTGCTAATGAATTATTTTATAATCTTGGTTGGTTATTGGTAAGTGACTTCTTTAATAACTAAATCGAAAAAGAAAAAGCTTTGACATCTTAAAGTGCTTGGAAATATTTAATTTTCAAAGTCTGTGACATTTCTCCTTGCTTTGGGATTGTTAAGGAATTAATAGAGCTTGCTATGCTACTAATGAGCTCAATAACATGATATTGACTAGGGAGTGAGATGATAAATTTTCAGTTTTAAAGTCTTTATTGTCTAAAAATCATGGATTCCTTATTGGTAGGTTATGAATTAAACAGATTTCACCCATGTGATTAACAGCTTCCCCTCAAATAACCGGGATCCTGGGAAGACTGAGAAAACTGTGACCAATGTAAAGGTCAAGGCACAATTTCTAAGAGTGGTGCCTGTCTCTCTGATTGAAGCATTTGTCTGGGGACCAGGGTGTTCTAGTGTGACAAACCACTGGTAATTGTTAAAAATCCAGATTTTGAAGAAATATATTTGGAAACAAAGAGCGTTCAAATTACAGCAGTCACCCTAGACATAATAATTTTTCAGGCAATGAGCTGAGTTATAAGAGCTCCTGGCTGCAGGAGGTGCTTCAAGTGGGCCAGTTGTCACGAAGCTCCAGGTAATGTAGTGGATGTGACCACTTGGAGAAAGACCCACAAAGGTCAGGTGGCCCTCAGACAGTGAGGGAAAGGGCAGTTACAGGTCATGGTCCTTGAGAGCCGCAGCCCAGAGACTAGTTACCAGTTAAGATTTCTCTGCTTCCAAGAGTACTTTGAATACACAATTCTAGATATATTGAGCTGGTGAAGTAGGGCTCCAATTCCTTTTTCTAGAATTAGAAGCCACCATCCAGAAAAATGTTCCAACCTTAAGTGGCAGTGCCCACTGTGGAGAAGTGTTTTATTGAGGTCCAGCTTGAACGTGAAGAATCCCAACAAAGGAGAGAGCAGTTGGCAATGTTCTGGGTAATGAAAGCAGAATAAGGTGATAAACAGGCACACAGTCGCTTTTATGTGCCTTGGCATCAGGGAGCCATGGGCAGAAGGGATGCTCTAACTTGTATAATTTAGGTTGGCATTGCCACTTTCAACAAGCACCTGTCTGCTCTGGGCCAAGGTAACAGGCATGTTGTACCTCTTGCAAAATACTTCCATTTTTGGATTTCATTTACTATGTTAATGAAAAAATAAGCTTGTTTTAAAACAAATTTACTTTGTAAACTGTAGCCAGTTAAAACAAAGCAAAATTATAACCACAATGTGACAATTCTGAATAATATCTCACTGGTGCATTTTTTTTTTAATATTAGTTTCTAGTACCTCTTTCATACGTACTTGGCAAATTCAAGAGAAGAGAAACAATATGACAGGTGACCAGGTAGAATAAATGCAGTGTTGACATTTTAAACTTAAAATGTAGAGAATTCTTTGAGCACAACATCCCAATTGAAGATTGCGCTTCTATACTCCAAAATTAATAAAGGATAGTACAGTAAATATAAATGAACAGAAGAGGAAGAGAAAGGCAGCCAGCCCAAGTCTGGTGTACACTGGCAAAGGCAAATATTGGTACTTGGATATTTGAAGCTCTGTTAATGTTCATAGCACAGCACCTTTTGAGTATACTATAGTAACTAATGGCAGGATTGCTGAAGGAATAAATGATATTTTCCAGAAGTGAGCTTGCAATGGTTAAGACAGGAGGTAAGTTTTGGATCTGATGTATCCTGTTTGGCTGTCAATAATAACCCCCTTAATCAGATCATTGCAATTTCAACCTGTGCCAGGTGTGATCTATCCTTTCTAGTTCTCTTATACCTCCTCCTTGCAAGTCACACATCTGGGAACTCTGTGCATGGGCAACTTCAGAATAAAGTGTAGGTTTTTGTTCAGAAGTGCTGTCAGTACCTTCAGCTCTAGTTCTCAGAAATCTCAGTGCCAACTGTAAAAGACAGAGTCTATTATTGGTTTACAGACTGAGCTGTGATAAAGAACACAGGACTCTTAGAACTCCCTGTGGTGGGCACTATGCATCTGTTTTTTTGGCATCTTGGAAATTATGTTTAGCTTTTTATATTATTTTATTGTTTTCTATCACTTTCTCCTTCCTGACAAGGCAAAGTGACTACAACCCATAAAACCTAGAGAGTGATGAGGTACACTATTTGTTCCTATAATAAGCTATCTTATTTGTAAATTAAATCAAAACATCTGAAAACGCCATTACACTCGGCAATAGTATGAGGTCTCAGCAGCATAGTTAGAATTTGAAATATTATGAACAAAATGGTTTTGGTTAGCAGTTGCCTGGTTAATCTGTCCTGCATGCATGCTTCACTTGCTTATTCCGCCCCCCTCCAGTAATATGGGAGCTCTCAGTTGCTCTTCAAAGATACAATTGTTCTTACAACATGAGTGATGAGCCTCACTAGAAGAATATTCACTAGAGACTGGCGGGATCCCCTTTGTCCTGCCAGGGCTCCATTCATTAGCATTGACACAGCTTGGAGGAATTAATTGTCCTGCTCACTGGGCAGGATGCGGAGTGGCAGAAACAAGGAGACAATGCTATTCATATTTCTGGCATGACTCCCTAAATTATATTCAAGGATGTGATGAATGTTTTTCTAAAATAGTCATAGCAATTATTTCCCTGAAATGTCCCCAAGGGCACCTCCTTTTGTCTCTTTCATAGAAAGTCACGACTAAGTTGGGTGCATCTTTTCCGTCCACCAGTATCCTGGACGTGGACCTCACTCTACTCTTCCTGAGCCAAAGAGCAACTGAAGATGCCTCAGGAAAGTCACAGCTCCTTGGAAGGTGCTCCAGGACTAGCTTGGAGTTTGTGTTTGAGGACTTCTGGCAATGGGTTTTGGTTTGCTTCCACTCCATATCAGAGTTTAAATTATTTTGTGAATTCCCATCAATTGGGCTTGATAACAAGTCCTTCAGAGTTGTGTATCCCGGGGAGGTCAAGTCAAGGCTGATCCTCAGACCTCATCAGGCCTGATCCAGATTCATGCCTTGTCTACAATTAGATGTTTTCTCCTATGAATGCCTTTTCTTTTCCTGTAACAATGGTCCTCCAAACATTTCCCCAATCAAAGTTCCAGAGTCATCTTATAGTATGTACTCTACAGGGGTAGATGTGTTTTCTTGCTGTATTTTCTTATTATTAAATATAAAAATATTTCATAAAAATATTATGAAATATTTTTTCCACTTAGGCACCTGATGGAGGAACGCAAAGATGCTAAGGGATCAATACAAAGTTTACAATTTTTTAGTATTTTTATTTTTTATTTATTTATTTTTTTTGTATTTTTCTGAAGTTGGAAATAGGGAGGCAGTCAGACAGACTCCCACATGTGCCTGACCAGGATCCACCTGGCATGTACACCAGGGGGTGATGCTTTGCCCATCTGGGGCATCACTCTGTTGTGACCAGAGCCATTCTAGCACCTGAGGCAGAGGCCATGGAGCCATCCTCAGCGCCCGGGCAAACTTTGCTCCAATGGAGCCTTGGCTGTGGGAGGGGAAGAGAGAGACAGAGAGGAAGGAGAAGGGGAGAGGTGGAGAAACAGATGGGCGCCTCTCCTGTGTGCCCTGGCTGAGAATCGAACCCAGGACTCCTGCACGCCAGGCCGACACTCTACCACTGAGCCAATTTGGCCAGGGCACAAAGTTTACAATTTAAGATACTTGGTTTGTGTGCAGTTTAAAAGATGTCTCACACAGATACATAAACCAATAGATAATCAGAAATAACTAGAATACAGAAAAAACTGAATGATTCCCAAGGTCATGAGTATGTCTTTTTCAGTCAAGTATTATTTTAAAAACCCTGTGGGAAGAAACATACATGTGTGTAAAAAAAAGATCTGGTCTCCGTCAAATGTGTAACTGAAGTCATGTGGGTAAAACCACATGTGCCAATGTGACAGAATACAAGGGCTACATGGGAGTCTGAGAAAAGACACACAATTGAGGGGAAGGAGTGGTGGACCCCTTGGTTGTCCACCCAGTCTTCTCTGCCTTCCTTCTGACTTGACTGATTGATAGGCTTCCACTTAACAATGGCACAGTTCCTGAACTTCCCTGTTCCCTGAGGGTTTCACCTGAGTTCCACTTCAGCCAGCGTAGGAGGGACTCCTAAGACCCCTTCTCATTTGTGACTGTTTCTCTGCAACCACAATATCTCTCCATCCTTCTGCACTTCTGCTGGACAGCTCCTTGCTTTTGACACGATTTATAATTTAATAATACGCTTCTTTACCCCCCCAACCCCCTCCCATCCAGCCACTTTGGCTTTATTTCTCTCTCTAGGTCTGAACCCTACAGTCAAAGATGTCAGTGGCTTAGAATTCCATCTAGACCTTGTGCTATCTTTCACCCTAAATGATTTCTACCATTTGCTCCTCCTATTTTAGCTTTCATAGAGTAGACAGACACAGGTCAGAGGCACAGACTGTTCTGATCCTCCCCACTAAGAAGTCACACAACCTTCCTGTCCACAGCTGGACCCTTCCTACAGTTCCCATCTAAAACCTATGAACTGTTTTCCTGTCTTCTGCATCTCACCTTCCCCTCCTCAGCCCTGAACCATCCTGGCAGAGCACTACTTGGCCTCATCTCTTCCTTCCCACAAAAGGTAAGAGCATTCTGATCAAAGTTCCTGCAGTTTTTCATCTTTCTTCTCTAAAATGTTGCCCTAATCTACCCATTGTTTTCTTGCTGTCTCCTCTTCTAGATAGAAACAATGCCCTCTCCTTCTTCAAACCAACATTTCCTTCACTACACTTGATTCTAGCGCTTCAAATCCTTCAAGAAACTTACCATTAGTGACCTTTTATGATATTCAATGTTCCCTCTTCTAAAATTGACCTCTTTCCCATTTAGTGCAGAGAAACAGTTCTCCAAGGTCCTCTGGTGTTTCTGCACACCTGGAGCAGAGGCAGGACTGCCTTTGTTCCTGGTTATCAGCCCAAGGATATCTGTAGAGCAAGCAGCCTTGAAAGAGAGAGTATCTCTGTTCAAAGCAAAAAAGAAGGTTTGCTTACTGTTCATTATAAAAAATTGGGGATCCTCAAAGCTAAGCGTCCTCTCTTGTAGTACAATCCATGTATCACCTGGCCTTTTCCATGTAACCCTGTGGGAACTGGGCCCAGGGGACAAGTACCAAAAATGCTGGTACTCTGGGGACTGCCACTTCTGTGAGGGATAAAGTCTGACTCCCAGAAAGCATACAGCTCTCGGTGGGGGGGTGGAAGGGCAAGACCACCCTAGGGTGCTTATAACCTGAGCAGTTGGCTCGCCACACACCTGAGTCAGCCTCACTACTAAGGGGGCAAGAACATTCTCGATCTGGTCAGGTGTCAAAGCAGAGGAAGGCTAAGAGGGCTTCTACTCTATTTAAAATTGATGCTCATTTTATGATATTGGCGTATAAAAAGGAGAGCAAAACAGAACTTGCTTTAAACTCAAACCTTAATGGCTCAATACTGGAGTTACAGCTTTGGTAAGCCTGGGTTTTATTGGCAGTCATAGAAATTCTGATCTCCACCCCTCTCCAAATGAAGGTTAGACTGTCAGGCACTGAGTTTCATAAGGGTACTCAAATTTTCACTGCTTTCTTTCACACAGTGTCACAAAACAGAATAAAGACGTATGAGTAAGATTAAAATGGTGTCTGAGGCATGAGCCAAGACCAGGCATCGATGATCAGTTGTGGTATAACCACAGAGGCATGCACGCTACCTGCCAAGATGGGCCAGGTACCTGCCAAGGTACACAGAGAACTGCAAAGCAGCCCAGAAACCATGAAGAATCATTGGTAGATGTTAAAATGTAAAGTTACCATGTGCCTGGGTTTAGGAGAATAAAATGAAACACATGAAGTTACTTTTGGAATGGGTGGGTAGTAATGAGAACTTGACAAGTAGTTCTTGACAATAAGGGGTTGGTTGGCTTGTTCCATTTAGTATATAATGTCCCTGGAGTCCCCCTCATCAGTGTGAGACTAGGATAAGGTGTTTTTGGTTTGTTTGTTTGTTTGTTTTGTTTTGTTTTCTTGAGAGAGGCAGGGAGAGAGGGGGACAGGAACATTTAGCTGTTCTTGTATGTGCCCTGACCGGGGAAGTGAACCAGCAGCAACCTCCATGCTCTGGGAGAATACTCCAATCAAGCTATCTGGCCAGGGATTGATTTTTATTGATTTTTAGAGAGATAGAGGGAGGAGGGGGAAGGGAAGCATTTGTTGTTCCACTCAGTTATGCATTTTTTGGTTGCTTCCTGTGTGTGTGTGTCCTGACCAGGGATCAAATCTGCAACCTTGTTTTGGGATGACGTTCAACCAACTGAGCTAACCAGCCAGGGCCAAACTAGGGTAGGTTTTGAATGTCCCTGTAGAGTTCTCTTTGGACAAGTGCATTGTGATGAAAGGACCTGTGGGTGAGTGAGCACAGTTTTACTCATGTGGATAACCTATGTTTTTGGTGCTCTTCTGAGTAGGAAAGTTGAGGTCTTACCTGTCCCCCTAACCCCCTGTAACTTCCTTCTTATCAAATATCTACAAAGACATTTTTCAGCTCTAAGACTGTCTGCTGTTACAGCAATATACGTGGGAATGTGTCATTTGAAGGCAAGGAGACTATGCTGAAGTGGGTGGGTTGTGTTACAATAAAAACCAAAGAACTAGTGGGGAGCAGAAGAAATATGATTTTCAAGAACACCAGATAGTCTCAGCTGACAAATAGTAGCAATTTTTAGCAACGGATTATGGAATAACTATAGGCTTGTTTTTGTTTGTTTGTTTGATTTTTGCTTTGTTTTAGGCAATAGTTTTTTTTACCATCTCTCTTTCTCTTCTTATTACCCTTGACCTTCACAAAGAATAAGGATTCTTGACGCAATTGCTCACTTGTCGCCCCTCGGGATTCATCTAAGGATGTGTACCTATATCTTCAGTGACAAAGGCCCCACACAATAAAAGAATCATTTGGACATTTTAATTTCAAACAGACACACTATTTTTGTTTTGTTTATTTTAAATCATCAAGGCTAGAAAAGGACTTTACAAAACCAAATGGAACAATATGCTAAATGTTAATATATCTTTAGTAAAATAAATGTGCAATCTAAAAGCACCAACCCTGGGGTGCAGTTCCGTCCTATCATTTAATGATGTTGTGATCCAAGGCATTACCTTGTCTCTGTATGTCTCACGTTCCCCTCTGTGATGTGACAAGACAAAATTTTCTCTGGAAACTATGAAGAACTATGCAAATATTAACCTTCCCCTCTTTATTAGTCTATATACTCCTTACACAGAGTCTCTTTGAATACTGCACCAAGGAAAACATGATTCTGACATTATTACAGATTTCAATTCATTCTGAAGACTTCCATGGGGCCCAGCCTATCCACCATCCACTTACTAATGGTGTCATTTCTGTAGTCTGGGCTGCTTTCCCAAAGTATGTGAAGAGATGGACAGTTACTGAATCTGGTTAAAAGAGATAGATTGTTAATAAAGTTGGTAACATGTTTTTGAGTACCGTCACATTCACAAGTACTCTAAGACTGTCTTCAGAAATAATAATGTAGGCCTGTAAGATCATTAAATTGGAGGGAATACTTCTAGGCAGTATTATCTAAAATAAATGACTGACTCAACTCTCCATTTCATGTTCAATGGATGCAACTTAGTCACTGGGGCAGGTACATAGTCACTGGGGCAGCGGTCCCTCATCTATAGCGACGGTTAGGTTCCAGAACACCACCACCCCCCACCATAGGCAAAAATCCGTGAAGTAGCGACCTTATATTTATTTTATTATTTATATATATTTTAAGGCTTTATAAACCTTCCCCCCACTTTTTTTTTGTGACAGAGACAAAGAGAGAGACAGAGCGAGGGAAAGATAAGGACAGACAGGCAGGAAGGGAGAGAGGTGAGAAGTATCAATTCTCTGTTGCGGCTCCTTAGTCTCCTTAGTTGTTCATTGATTGCTTTCTCATATGTGCCTTGACCAGGGGGCTGCAGCAGAGCGAGTGACCCCTTGCTCAAGCAAGCAACCCTGGGCTCAAGCCAGAGACCTTGGGCTTCAAGCCAGAGACCATGGGGTCATGTCTATGATCCCATGCTCAAGCCAGTGACCCCTTGCTCAAGCTGGTGAGCCCTCACTCAAGCCAGACAAGCCTGTGCTCAAGCTGGCAACCTTGGGGTTTCGAACCTGGGTCCTCTCTGTCCCAGTCTGATGCTCTATTCACTATGCCACCGCCTAGTCAGGCCCTCTCCACACTCTTATAAACCTTTCCCACACTGTTATTAACCTTTTCCACACTTATTTTGATTATTTTACCACAAAAAGAATTAAAATAATAAATATATAAAAATACCTATATACTGTAAAATCCTGAGATAAAGCAAAAAATCCACAATACAAAATTAGATATTATATACAATTAAAAATCCCCGACATAGTGAGACAGTGAAAAGTGAACAGCGATATGGCGAGGGATGACTGTATTCAGAATCACCTCTGGGAAGAACCACGATGAGGCAAGTGAAAGTACAATGACTTATGGGAGGAAGCCCGCCTGAAGGGGCCCCGGAACTAGAGTCGGACAGAGCAAGGCTAACATCAATCAGGAGGGAACACATGCATGCAGGTAAAGCACCCACACATCACTATTTATTTATTTATTTATTTATTTACTTTTTTGCATTTTTCTGAAGCTGGAAACGGGGAGAGACAGACAGACTCCCGCATGCGCCCCACCGGGATCCACCCCGCACGCCCACCAGGGGCGACGCTCTGCCCACCAGGGGGCGATGCTCTGCCCCTCCAGGGCGTTGCTCTGTCGCGACCAGAGCCACTCTAGCGCCTGGGGCAGAGGCCAAGGAGCCATCCCCAGCGCCCGGGCCATCTTTGCTCCAATGGAGCCTTGGCTGCAGGAGGGGAAGAGAGAGACAGAGAGGAAGGAGAGGGGGAGGGGTGGAGAAACAGATGGGCGCTTCTCCTGTGTGCCCTGGCCGGGAATCAAACCCGGGACCCCTGCACGCCAGGCCGACACTCTACCACTGAGCCAACCAGCCAGGGCCTACACATTAACTTTTAATAATATCTTATTGTAGTCGTTGGACTAAGGCAGGAGGAAACATAAGTAGCCATTTTCTTTTTTTTTATTTTTTTTATTTTTATTCATTTTAGAGAGGAGAGAGAAAGGGAGAGACAGAGACATAGAGGGAGAGAGAGACAGAGAGAGAAGGTAGGGAGGAGCTGGAAGCATCAACTCCCATATGTGCCTTGACCAGGCAAGCCCAGGGTTTTGAACCAGCGACCTCAGCATTTCCAGGTCAACGCTTTATCCACTGCACCACCACAGGTCGCCATTTTCAAACTATTAAAATATTAAGCTTTTTTTGAATGCTAGAGATAAAAAAGGTACCAGCATTATTATTAATTTGCATTTTACTTTTTTGGGATTTTTACTCAAGTAGTACTAGGGACTTTCTAGGCTTAAGGTATTATAGAATGGGTGACTATAGCATCCCCCTTCTTAGAAGGTTTGGGAAAAGAAATAATCTTAGCTTGGCTTAAAAACTATAGAATAGAATATATTTTTAGCCTAATATATCTTTTCAATCTTTTAAAAAAACATAGATCCATAGAAAGAGCAAACAGATGGAAGCCCATGTGCTGTTTTGTAACATGTCCAGGGTTTTAAAATCGGATAAACGCTGACACCTTGCAGGAGCAGATCTGTCCTTCCTCAAATAAAATCCTGTGAGATCAGGAGAGCTGTTCTAATAAAATATACACACTGAAAAAAACCAGCACCCCTGCCAACTTCTCCGCTGGGGTCACATGATAAATGGTTTCAGAGTGTGGTCATTAATCCATCTTTATTGATGAAAATATGCATAATACTTCTAGAATGCTTATTACTGTAACAGCCCAAGCACCCAAGAGGTTAGACCAAAATGAAAATTGTACTAAAATACTATAAAAAAATCTAGTTTATTTTCCCATATGCTCCCATTGTATATTTAACAAGACATGATAAAAATGCAAGGCCATGAGTACAATTTGATTATCTTTTTTCTTTTCTTCAATAATTAATACTTAAGCTTCCTCATGAAAAACTGGCTAGAAATCAACTCATATATTTTGGATCCTTTCTGCCCCTCACATATTTCATATTATAACTCATGTCAACCTTTCTCTTTTTCTACATGGTTGCAATTAAGAAGATATTTTGTTGAAGAAATAACAATACTTATTTGAATGTGAACATGCAGAACAGAAAGCAAGCTCACCCAGGGAAGAAGTGAGGTCCTCCTGAGGCTTGTATTCCAGGCTTTGTCACTGTAACTTATTTATAAATAGGAAGTAGACATCCCTAAATGTTTGCTGAATGACTAAATGAATGAGTGAATTAAAAAGTTGGAGGTTAGAATCTCTTTGCCACTCTTGGGTGTTGATGTAGCAATTAATGGTGTTTTTTCATTTGTTTTATTTCTTCTAAGGTCATGGCTAGGAAAATGTTTGGGTGAAATTTTTCATTGAGGCAGAGTATATAGGTTTAAAAGATCTCTATGATGTGTTCTAAAGAGTAGATTTGGTTTCCTGGCTTACATTAAATCCAACAACTATGAAGAGTTGCTTAAATGCGTTAGAAATACTAGTTACCATTTGGATAATAATTTATTCATTTAATCACCACAGACATTTATATGCCACATACAAGAGTTTCAAGAATGAACATGTCACATCCCTTCCACTGAGAAGCTCAGAGAGTGAAGAGAATGTTGGAACTGACACGAACACACACAACAAGGTGATGAGTTCTAAGATGGGAGACTCATCACCCTGGGCACCGTGAAGAAATGACCCTCTGCTGGCATTAAGCATGAGAAGCAGGAAGGTTTCAAAGAGACCCTGAAGAATAAAATCACTACTTGTTTGGGAATTAATAAGAAATTAATTCCTTTCAAAACATTTTTTTCCCCGAAATATCATTTCCCAACAAGAAAAAGACTTTAAGGAGCCATTTTCCCTCTACCCCACCACCCTTCAGTCTTTTATTTTTTTTAAAAAGAGAAATCTTTAAGGAAAAAGGTTTACTATCCTTGGTAAGCTAGAGACATGTTCTCAGGAACTATCTAAATTAACCCTTCTTGCTACAACTTAAAGAAATGAGAGTGTGGTGTGTCCTGGAAGGAGACATCGGTGATACGCTTGGTGTAGAGGACTTACACCCAGGAAAGAGGGTTGGGGCTGAGACGGGGGGACAAGCGGTAGGAGATGAGACCAGACAGGCAAGCAGAGGTAAGAGGCAGGGATGAGCTGCAGGGCAACAACATCTGAGAGGTTCACTTTCCACACTGGTAAGAAAGTAATAATAACACAATGGTGTTATTGTTCAGGAACCGGGAAGCTAGCCCTGTTTCCCAAGTGTAACCCAAGTGAAAGTGCCTTGAGCTCCCTAGTGGGGATAAGAAGAGGCCTGGGATTGCTGATTTTATCAGGTGAGCTCACACATCAATTATTTAATGGATTACCTGTAAAAAAATCTCAGTGTCAAGTTGATTTCCCAAGATACATTCAAGTTAATTCCCTCCTCTCCATTCTTCCCTGGAGCAGTTGGTATGTGCTCAGAGGATGTACACTGAATTCACAAACAACCAGCTTCCCTCACCTCCAGCTGTCATAAGGTGGGCCACCTTTCCCTGCTAAAGCAAGTGGTAGATTCTAAAACCAGACTGATTTTTGGGTTATCTGATGTTATAGATATGCAAGACATGCTCCCTTTGTGACAGTGGCCATCCAAAAGGTGACTGGACAAGTAAAGAAATGCTTAATGCTGTTTGATCCTTTTTCTGAAACATTCCAATATAAAACAAATACAGCAGAGAATAAAAAAGTAAAAGCAACAGAAACACGCTGTGTAGCTATTATTCTTGCTTACATTTAGTTATAAATGGCACAGAAATTGTATAAAGGGAAGAGGCAGCGCCATATGTGGAAGTTATATCTGAGAGCACTTTGCTAAATAAATTAATTCCTTTCAAAACATTTTTTTCCCCGAAATATCATTTCCCAACAAGAAAAAGACTTTAAGGAGCCATTTTCCCTCTACCCCACCACCCTTCAGTCTTTCATTTTTTTTAAAAAAGAGAAATCTTTAAGGAAAAAGGTTTACTATCCTTGGTAAGCTAGAGACATGTTCTCAGGAACTATCTAAATTAATCCTTCTTGCTACAACTTAAACTTATTTTCTTTTATTCTTTCCACAGTGAAGTAGGCTGTCTGAGACCCTTGCCATATGCTTGCAAACTATTCTCATCACCCGTCAGCTGTCTCCTTCAAGTTGAATACTCCTCTTGTCTCTCCTTATTGTTTGCAGATACCAACATTTCAACTGCTTTTACTTTGTTAGGTTGGGATTTTCCAATGTGTGGACCTGCTGCCCTCACAGGATTTGTGCTCTGTGGAATCCAACTGGAGAACAGTGGATAATTGGCAGTTTCTTTCTATGTTCCTATCATACAGATGTCAGAATTAGATGCTTCCTGACTCAGCTCTGACTGAAGTACCAATATGATAACTACTGATACCAGAGTAAGTGTGAGAGAAATATGCATGTGAGGTTTTTTAAAGCAAATCCATGAGGCTAGGATCCATAGCAGATAAGAATTTTAAAACTTTAAAGAAAACTTAAAACTTAAAAAAAGTTCATACTTTATACTATATAGGAAAGTTAAAATGGATCAAGACCTATAAACTATAAAACTTAGAAAAAAACATATGGGAAAAGTTTTGGGACATTAAATTTGGTTGAATTAAATGAATTCTTAGATATGATACTAAAGCATTGGCAACCCCCCACCCCAAATTGTTGAGTTGGATTACATCAAAATTAAAACCTTTGGTGTATCAAGGACATTATCAACAATAAGAAGATAACTGATGGAATGGGAGAAAGTACTTATAAATTATATATCTGATAAGGGGTTGATATCCAGAATATAAAAAGAACTCACACAACTCAATAACAATTAAAAACCCAATGAAAAGATGAGCAAAGGATTTGAATAGACATTTCTCTAAAGAAGTTACACAAATGTCTAGTAAGCACATGAAAATGCCACTAGTCACTAGGGAAATGCAAATGAAAACTATAGTGAAATACCACTTTACCTTCATCAGGATGGCTATTACAAAAAAGCACAAAGAGAAAATAAAAAGTGTTAGGGAGGATGTGGAGATATTCAAACCTTGCCCACTGTTAGTGGAAATATGAAATGGTATGGCACTGTGGAAAACATCATAATGATTACTAAAAAAAAATTAAAAATAAAGTTACCATACGATCCAGCAATTGCACACTTCTGAGTATACACTAAAAAAGAGGGCAAACAAGGACTTAAACAAGTATCTGTACACTCATGTTCACAGGAGCATTATTCACAACAGCCAAGAGGTGGGAGAAACCCAAATGCCCATCGACAGATGAATGGATAAAGAAAATGTGGTATATACATACAATAAAATATTACTGAGCCTTATAAAGGAAGGAAATTTTGGCACATGCTATAACGTTGAACCCTGAAGATACGCTTAAGTCTGAAAAACAACAACTATTGTATGGTTCCATTTATATGAGGTTCCTAAAGTAGACACATTCATAGAGACAGAAAGTAGAGCGGTGGTTACCAGGGCTGGGGCACAGAGCTTCAGTCAGGGACAATGAAAAGGTTCTGGACGTGGATGATGGTGATGGTTAAACAACAGTGTGAAGGTACATAATGCCATGCAACTGTATACTTCAAAGTAGTTAAAATGATCAATTCTGTTATGTATAACTTATCAGAATAATAAAAAAAGAAAGTCAGAGTGCAGAGGAGAGAGAGGGATTGGGAGGAGGCTCTGCAGAAGGCTTGCCTCAGACCTCTGGCCACATTCCCTCATCCCAGGGAGATTCTCTGTCTTTCCCTGCAGGTGTAGTGGAGGATGGGCAGCTATGGGGCACTAGGAGGGCTTTGACTCTGCACCTGGGACACTGTAACCACTAAATATAGAGAAGGAAATCTTACTGCTTTGATCTTATGACCATAAAACTGCTGCTTTGAGATGGACACTTGCAGAGTTTTGGGGGACAAGGGACATGAGTGTGCCTGTAGTCCAAGCGGGAGGGAGAGTTGTTGGATTTTCTTAGACATCACTCACCAGGACTATCTTGGCGACACACCACAGGATGCCGCACAAATGAGGGAAGCCTGGAAGTGCCCAGTGGGCCACTGCCGGAGGATCCAGCAGGGGCGCTGCAGAGTCATGGCCACAAAGAGCTAGCTAGAGTCAGCTTTTAACAACACCTGCCAGGCCAGGGAGCATAGCACAGGTTTCAGGGGTGCTCGTTCCAGTAAGAACTATCTTATTCCCTTGCTTCCCTCCCAGTCCCAGTGGGAAAGATGATGCAAGGAAGGGGTGACGCCAAGGTGGCCCAAAGCAAGCCAAGCATACAGAGCACATTCAAGCAACTTCTAAGGTTTGACTGATACCTTGGACTGTGCAATCTGATGTCTCAATTAAATTTGCACATGAAGTGGCTACCTCTGAACGAGCAGAAACATATGGGATTCATGGAGAGGAGGAATATACTTATGTTGGCTAGAGTTCAAAGGGACTTCAGGAGACAAAAACATAGCTTTGTTTTGATCACCAACTAGCACCAGCTATAAGCCGGGTACTTCCCCAGGTTCCTTGAAGAACTGGTGTAGGCTTCATGAAACCTCTAGGACTGAAAGTGAAGTCACTGACTCCCCCCCAGGGCAATATCTAGGTTTTGTTCTGGCCTTATACTGTGTTCTCTGTGGTAATTGACTTAACTTCTTTGAGCTTCTATTTCTTCATTTGTAAAATAGAACTAATTATGGTATCTTTCACACCTTGATGACTTTTAGAATTAAATGAGACAATGAAGGTAAGCATTAATAAATATGAACTATAATTATTATTATGGGTAGAAAAAATTGCAGGTGTCTGCTTCTTGAGAATTAAATTTCCAACAAAGAAGATCACGAAGCTTCTAACTGAAATCCTGGAAACTTGCCCTTGACAAGGACCTTGGAAACACAGACTTGTATGTATCAAAGCGCAAACTCAACTGAACTCTGGTCAATGTTAACGGGGGTCTGCCATGGGCAAGGTCCTTGGCTGGGCCCATGTGGGAGGTGGTGCCTATGTAGAAAGTTCGGGAGCAGTGGAGAACCTGCTTCTCTTTGGCTGGATTTGCTTCATCAAGCCTTTGCCATGGCAACAGGGAAGCACTTGCAAAGAACTGCAGCTGACACTGAAAAATACCACCTGTTCTCAAGGTGCTCAGAATCACAGATCACGACTCATGATGGCATTCCCTTTCTGGCTATCTGCAGGGTCACGAATGCTGAGCAAATGTGGAATACTGAAGAGGTTCCTAAGTTGCAGAGATGCCTTAAGAGGGAGAGAACATGTTCATGATAGTGGAGATGAAGGATTTGCCAAGAGACGTGCTCAGAATATGAAGGAGTACTTGTGAAGTCAACAAATATTCCCTACCTACCTTTCAGGAGCCGGGTACTGGTCTACCCTGGTCCAAGTGGTGACTTCAATGGACAGGGCACCATATTCCAGTGGGCTTACAGTGGGAGGGTGACAGTGGGGATAGGCCATGCTTGCATAAGTACATTTACCAGAAATTATTCCACAGTAATAACTGTCATGGAGGGTAGTCTTTGGGTGGTCAAGAAAATGAGGTGGTGGCATTTGAGCTGAGATGTGAATGACAGGAAGGAGGATCTAGGACTTGGGACAACCCTGGCAAAGACCGTTCCAGTCCCACAGAAGAGCCAGAGGTTAGAGAACCAGGAAGGTGTCTGAATTCAGAGGACCCTGTGCTAAATTTGGATTTTATTCTGAATTTCAAACCAGGAAGTGATGTAATCTGATTTACAGTCACTTGAAAAAGATCATTGTGGCTGCTCCTGGAGATGGAGTCAGTAGGAGGTAAAGGGGAGAGCGGCAACAGGGAAGTAGAGAGAGATTGCATTGTCTGAATGATGAATGTCGGTGCTTGGACCCAGGTGGGTGGTGGAGGTGGCAAGAAGGTGAGTGACAGACAGGGACTGTGCTTGCTTCCTTCCAAGTAAGATAAGAGCAGCCCACACAACACTTACTACACATCCTATGTCACATAATCAGGGGATTCTGCCTCAAACTTGTTCTCCACTTTTTTGTGTCTGTGTCTTGTCCTTGGAACTAGACTGTCACATCATTCAATCCATAGATGCCAAGCACTTGCCATGTGTGTGGCATTGGCCCTCCCCACCAAGGTATTTACCAGAAGGGAGGGTACAGAAGGCAACTTAACCAGCAAACAATACAGAATATGGCAAGTGCCCTAAAGGCTAAGGTGGCAGTCTTGTTAAAGGGCAGCATATCAGGAGCGCAGAGGTCTCCATGAGGAAAGGCCCTTTATAATGAGCTCGGGGTCACCAGGGAGTCTGAAGGAGGGTGGTGACATGGTCATATCAGCAAATGGAGTGCAATGAGGAAACATGATATGCAGACTGGGGACAGACTGGTGGCCTAGGATGAGGTGCTGGTGGGAGGGTTGGGATGAAGTGGAAGAAAGGGCTTGAGGGGAGAGATAGTTAGGAGGGGTGACTCCGGGCCACTGGGCTTGGTAATGGATTGCATGGGGAAGGGGCCAAGGAAGAGCACAAGGAAAGGATGTCGTGCATGGTTTGTGCTCTCCCTCTTCCTTTCACTTTTTTTTAAAGTTCTTAACTACTATTCGAATCTTGTCCACAAGCATATATAATTTTTAGAGTATTTGAATCCTAATTTTTTCTCACTTAGCATTATGTCACATTTTCCAGGTTTATTACACAATCTTTTGAAAAAAATTTTCAATTACAGTACATATTCAATATTATTTTGTATTAATTTCAGGTGTATAGCATAATGGTTAAACAATGATATACTTGTTGCAAAGAAACATCAATGACTTCTTAGAGAAGGTACATTTAATGGGACTACATTATTACTAATCAGTGTCTACTTTATCTGTCTGTTATCACAGCTTGACTGTTACCAGCATGTTTTACTTCCTCAGGCCTGGCTCTCTCACTAACCTACAACTGGTTAATCTGAGACACAGAATGGCTTTGCAAGACTGGAAAATAGTAGAGCCTGGGTTTGAACTCGTGATTGTTTGGGCGTGAGGCTGGGAGGGTTTATCTTGGAAGACAAGATGCAAAAGAAAGGAGCTGTGAATGAAAGGACTGGAAAGACTTGGGGGTTAATTAAAGGTAAGTAATGAGAGAGAAGTCACTGAATATAGTGTCTCTCGTTACCATGGAGTGCATCAGGAGGGGTAGAAGAGGAAGACTTTTATTTTAGGCTCCTGAAGGGAAATGCTTGAAGATTAGAACAAGATTAAGAAAGTAAAGCAGATAGTCTCTAAAATATCATCACAAAATATATTCACTCGATGTCAATTTTAAAATTTACATCAGGATTATCTAAAAGATTTTCCACCCACCTGGCACGGCACTGTTTGCTCATATTACTTTGTCCTTAAAATAGTGATGTGTGAAGGAGGTATGACTGTGCATTTTCCAGGTGAGCCTTGTGACGTTAAAGTGACGTTCTCAAGGTCACAGAGCAAGTCAGGGGTAGAACTGGGATTGCACTGGTTTTATTTGCTGCCCATTGTGTAATTATCCCAAACCAACTTCTCTCCTAAGGTACAAAGAGTATTGAACTTGGCATGAGTCTTGATGCGTTTTAATAGGAGTAATAGATTTAAATTTAGCAAGTTATTTGACTGTCAGAAAAAAAATGACATTACTAATGGAGTTACATAATGTTTTTGCTATGTACCAGAGTGGTAGGCCATGATATTTCAAAAAACATGTTTTTAAAAGATTTTATTTATTGATTTTATGGGGGGGGTAGTAAGAAGTATCAATTCATAGTTGCTTCACTTTAGTTGTTCATTGATTGTTTGTCATATGTGCCTTGACCAGGCAAGCCCAGGGTTTTGAACTGGTGACCTCAGCATTCCAGGTTGACGCTTTATCTCTTGTGCCACCACAGATCAGGCTCAAACATTTCTTTTTTGTTAGAGGATACATTTCTTTTGCCTATAAATAAAATGTTTGCAAGAATTTTTCCCAATTTGAGTTAGAAGGGTCAATACATTTTAAGAATGCAATTCAAAGGCCATGAATCTGGCATTAAATTGTGTGCCATGAACTCCACTGGGTAAAGCTGAGATATCCATCAAACCCCTCCTTCCACACATTCTGCATCTGTAAAATAACAGTGTTATTAGTCAATCCTTCCTCTCCAACTCAAATTTCCCGTTTGGTGATACAGGAGCCATTCATAAAGAAGTTTATAAAACATTTTATTGGAATACAGTTTAACCTAAAAATGTTTAAAACTAAATTGGATTTAATTACATAGAAACATATCCACCAGTACTATAATGGAAAAAGAAAAAGTTTTCTATAAAGAGAGAATTGCAAGGCATTCTAACCATCTTCCCTTTTATCAGTCTCTGAGGACTTCCCAGTAAAACTGACTGGTGCTGTCACTAACAAATAAACCCAGCAGGAGGGTGGGTGGGGTGAGGTGGGGAGGAGGTTGGGTAAGTTCCCCGCCAGGCATGGGAGAAATAACTCCTGTGTTCTTGCTGAGAAAGTTACTGAAGGAAACATTAATGCTCTAGAGTCCTAGGCGACTACACAGTCCAGTGAGAAAAGGTAGACAGCAAAGGACTTAGATGTCTGATCAGTCACCAAAAAAGAAGCTGAGAAACGTTGATGGTTTGCTTTCCAGAAGAGCAGAAATCCCTCACACTGAAACCTGAGATAATACTGCACCAGAAGCTGGATTACACTGCTTGCTCCGAAGACAGTAGAGAAAAATCGGTGACTGTTTGGGATGTTCAGCCTCGTCTTTTTGAGACATCAGTCAGAGTAGGCATTGCCTGGTCTTTGTTTCTACCTACCAGCCAGGCCTTGAATGAACCTGCTTGGGGAGGCATTGTTTGGGAGAAGAGCACAAGGCTATTTTAAGCACCACTTGCCAGAGTCTCAACCAAGGCTTTGCCCTATGAATCACAATTTGCTCCCTCGGAAACATAAAACCATTGAGAAGCTGTCATAAGCATCAATTCTTTTTTTTTTCTTTTTCTTTTTTTGTATTTTTCTGAAGCTGGAAACAGGGAGGCAGTCAGACAGACTCCCACATGGCCCGACCGGGATCCACCCAGCACACCCACCAGGGGGCGATGCTCTGCCCATCTGGGACATTGCTCTGTTGCAACCAGAGCCATTCTAGCGCCTGAGGCAGAGGCCACAGAGCCATCTTCAGCACCGGGACCAACTTTGCTCCAATGGAGCCTTGGCTACGGGAGGGGAAGAGAGAGACAGAAAGGAAGGAGAGGGGGAGGGGTGGAGAATCAGATAGGCACTTCTCCTGTGTGTCCTGGCTGGGAATCGAACCCTGGACTCCTGCACGCCAGGCCGACGCTCTACCACTGAGCCAACCAGCCAGGGCTCAATTCTTTTATTCATTCAAAACCCTTTCAAGTCTACTCCAGGGACAAGATTTTTCTTTTCCCCTGGAAGATTATTCTTTTTCACGATCCAACACACTAGGGGACATGCAAGTTGGGTTTAAAGAACGCTGATCCTGGAAGAATTTATTGACTTCTGCTCTGCATTCATGATTGGAGGCAAAAAAGTCCTCAGCAGACACAAAGTCCTGGAACTTGTCCATCTGAAAGCAACACAGAGAATAAGCACCATCCATCTGGCTTTTTTCCCATAGGAGAAAGAGCAAGTCATGTGTTTCATTTTGTATCTTCTTTAACAGAGGGTTTAAAATTAAAGTTGCTCCCAAGAATCCATAATGGAAGAACTCCATTAATAGGGGTGAGAGTCGTGGTTGTAGGAGAACTTGGTAGGTTACTCCTTAAAGGAGAGACATTATTTATGGATTCATATCACAAAACTATCAAAGTGCTCAGCACAGCGACACAGTCTGATCAAACCCTTGCAGAGGCGCATTTCCATTTAATTCATCTGCTGCCAGGCTACTTGAGAAATCTCTGTATTCAGTACAGATTTTGGACTGACTACTTCGAAGTCTTGACAATATGTTTAGTTTGCATAAATCAGGCAAAACATATTTTGTTTTGTTCAGCCTGCTCTGAACTTTCACAGTTATTTCATTATCTGTTCAGATGGTCCCTCAGCCTTGCTTCAACTGAAAGGGAAATTGTAAATGTTGTTAAAATAAAACCCGGCTGGTGCACTGGCAGCTGCGTGCTTTGCAAAGGACCCGGGTTCAGGGATCTAGCTGAAATCCAAGAGGCTTATCTTCACTCACATCTCATGGTGATGAGCATTACTATTCCTCACATTTTGCAGAAATCTGTTCAAACTTCCCTCTTTAAGGCAATCTATTCTCATTTTAGAAGGATCCAGCCTACCCTAGCTTCCCTTCTTGGTCTCAAGCATTGCTGATTCTGTTTTTTTCCCATTTATAAAATATTCAAAAGTATGTTCTTCTTATGGTGATATAATTTTGAGTCACTTAATTATGGCAACTTTATCTTTCTTATTTTCCTTCTTCTTTCATATTGTCCTTTACAGTTAATTCAAAATAACTATATTAAAATACTTTTTTTATATATATATTAAGTCTGTTTCTCTGTACCTTCATTTAGTTCTCACAAACTTTTAATATTTAGGTTTCCATGTTTGGGTTTGCTCTAAAGGTTTTAGGGAATTCTTCATGCTCTCTCCTGACCTTCATCAAGGACAGAGTTGACCTCATTCTCTCCCCTGCGCTATGGCATCCTTCATGCAAAAATTTCCTTTTGGCCCTGGCTGGATGGCTCAGTGTTTAGAGTGTCATCCTGGTGTGCTGAGGTTGTAGGAAAATCCCTGGTCAGGGCATGTACAAGAAGCAACCAACTAATGCACAATTAGATAGAATAACTAAGTGGAGGAATGAGTTGATGCTTCATGCCCTCTCACTTTTTCTCTCTCCTGCTTCTCTCTCTCTCTCTTCTCCCTCCCCCTCTGTCTTCCTTCCTCTCCCTTACTCTCTTTCCCTCTCAAATCAATGAAAAAAATTAAAAATAAATTTCCTTTTGTACACAAAATTTAGTAGAATGGGACTAGATGTAAACACCCTCTTTATTTCAAAATGTAAGATATAAAGATTAAGATTTGGGGATTAATCAATAAAAGACAAAGAAAATTGTTAACCTAGACTCAGTCCCCATTCATTTGTTCATTCATTCATGTATTCAACAAATACTGAAGTGGTGCAGGTGCTATGATAAGCAATGGCGATACAATAGAGGACAATGGTTAAAGGTCCTTGCTTTCTCGGAGTACACAGTCTATGAGGGATAAAAACAAACAAACAAACAAACAAACAAAGTTATAACACTGATAAGTGCTACTAGGAGGAGGTACATATTATTGTATTATAGTTAATACTTTAACCCTTCAAGTAGAACGAACGTTCATGCACATCCTTGTGCCTCCTGACCATCCAGAATACGAATGTACATATGTAAGGCAACATTAAAAAAAGGCAAATGTATATTCTTCTTGTTTCTGTAAGTTGGTTATCAAAGAAACATGATTTTAAGTTTAAAAAAATGTAACTGTAACTAATTTCATGTTCTGGAAAAAAAAACTCACTCCAGAGGGTCAGCGAGCATGAAAATAATACTCATTACTCAAAGGGTTGAGAATTAACAGGAAGGGATAAAACATGATTTTCCTATCTTTTTTAGCTCTTATGTATGAATACATTCTGAGGATAGTTGGCACCAACAATGAAAATATCCATCAGAAATCATTTCAGAACATTCCCACTCCTTTGCCTCTGTCTCTCTCATTTCCATTTTTTTTCTTCTTTCTCTCACAGTCTAAAGAAGGATACATTCAGTATTTGCTGTAGTGGGTCGAGCTGACTGTCACTTTCACTGGGGAGATTCTGCTAAAGAGGTCCTGAATCACAGTGGAGAAGATGCCCCACACTTTAAAGTGCACATTTTTGCAACTCCTTCCTCATGATCTTTGACTTACAATTTTTCAAGAAAGTTTCCAACCTCAATAAAAAAAAAATCCTTTCTCTGCTTTGTTTAATTCCTAATTTACTTATTGTTGACCTTCTGATTGACTTCTTTAATTTGTTAGTACTTATTATATTATTCAATCCATTGTTTTCCCTGCCACTCAAACATTATTCTTTGATGCATTATCTTGCATTATTTATGCAGAATAATTATTGTTCCACATGCTTGGAGAAGTCATTTATTAGAAGTATGATACCCTGGTTGGTTGGTTGGCTCAGTGGTAGATTGTTGGCCTGGTGTGTGGATGTTCTGGGTTTGATTCCCGGTCAGAGTACACAGGAGAAGTGATCATCTGCTTCTACACTCTTCCCCATTCTCTCTCTCTCTCTTTCTCTCTCTCTCTCTCTCTCTCTTTCTCTCTCTCTCTCTCTCCCCCCACCTCCCAAAGCCATGGCTCAATTGGTTCGAGTGAGTTGGCCTTGGGTGCTGAGGATGGTTCTGTGGCCTCTGCCTCAGGCAATAAAAAAAATGGCTCATTGATAAACAATGGAGCAACGGCCCTAGATGGGCAGAGCATTGCCCTCTAGTGGGCTTGCTGGATGGATCCTAGACAAGGTGCATGCGGGAGTCTGTCTCTTTACCTTCTCTCCTTTCACTAAAAATATAAAAATTAAAAAAATAAAAAACTACGGTGTGCAGAGTAAAGGAACAATATTACAAATTGGAAAACATTTAAAAATCTAAAAGAGTGCATTCTCCTAATATAAGGACTTTTCCCAGTATGGATTTAAATGCAAATTGGCCTCACAAGGCTAATTTTATTCTTTGAGTAAATGAAAATATTTGGCTACTTAAAAATTTTCTATCCCCTTTACTAGTTTTTTTTTAAAGTTGAGTCCGTATGTCAAAATTAGGCAAAGGTTTAATAAGTTGTAAAACTAACTTTCATAGTTTAATGTATAGCTTCACAAAATGGCTAAAATGGTAATGATAATAATTAACGAGTACCAATGAAGACACAGAGCAAATAGAACTCCACACTGCCGGAGGGAACATGGTTTGTTAAGACCTCTGAAAGCTGAACACCTTCCTATTCTGTGACCTAGTAATTCCACTCCTAGTCACTACCTGATAGGAGGATAACCAAAGTCACAGACAAGAATGCATAGAGCAGTAGGAAAATTCATAATCACTCCAAACCAGAACTGTTCTAAATGCTCATCAGTATTAGAATACATAAGTAAATTGTGATATATTCATACAGTGAAATACTATGCTGCAAAGAGAACTGAATTAACATGGACAAAAGCTGAATTTCACAAACATAACTATCGAACAAGATAATATTAAAAAAAATAATATTGAAAAACCATATATAAAACAAAGCATACACTGACTGTATCATCATGATTTCATTTACATCAAATTCAAAACCAGGCAAATTAATTGGCAGGAGAGTACAGCTTGGGGAGGGGGAGGTTGAGGGGGCTGATAGTTACATGATTGTGTTTAATTTGTGAAGTTAATCATTGTCCATTTTTTATTCATTGTACTTTTGTGTATGTGTATAATTCTTTATTAAAAATTTACAAGTAAAGAGAAAGAGCGGAGAGAGAGAGAGGGAGAGAGGAGAGAGGAGAGAGACACACTGGACCTGGAAGAGACAGGCTAATCTATCTATCTGTTGATTGCATCATGGGTAGACAGAGACAAATGAGTAAATTTAACAAAGTTTACCTTTGACAGGCCTTTCTCTCCCTTTTGCTACTTCCTTATCAGTCTGGCTCTCCAGACCTGGGAACCTTACAGCCTTTACCCTTTGCTTTTCTGTACCCAAATTACCCTCAGGCACAGCTGTTTGTTAGGCATAAGCTGAACTGGGGTTCCCTCTCTCCAGCAGGGGCAGCTACATTTTAAGCCTCGTAATGTTTCTCATGTGAAATGAGAAATCTTGAATCATCTATTAAAGGAACTCCAGCAGCTGGAGGCGGGGCTTGGGGACAGGCTTCTGGAATCACATGGTAAGGCTTCTTCTGCCTTTCTCATGAGTAACACCACTACTGGTTGAGTGTAGTTTAGTTTTCATTAAAAAAACCATTCTTTATATTCTCATATTATCTCAACTATATAATTTTGTTATAGAAACATATAACCCTATTTTTAAATATATATTATTAACATTAGATCATGAATTCCTTGAAGGCTGGGACTATGTTCCATTCACCTCCTTATCTCCAGTTACCAAGTGCACTGGTGCCAAGTTTTTCTATATGAAGTAGGCATTTAGTCATGCCTGCCGGGAATTTTTACCACACCATCAAAGACCATCTAGTTCCCACGCAATTCATACTTCTCCAAGACAGAAAAATGAAGAAACCTTCCAAATTCTTTCTACAATGTCTGTACCACATTGATACCAAATCTGGCAAGCACTGCACAAAACAGAAAATTACAGCAACATTTTTACATATGTATAGCAATGTAAAAATCTTCCATCAAATCGTAGCAACCAGAATCTGGCAGCATATTAAAGTAATAAATCTCCATGACTAAGTAGAGATCATTCTGGAAATACAAGAATGGGTTGATATTAGGAAATGTACTAATACAATTTATCATATTATAGATTTATGGGAAAACATGATCCCCTCCTATAGACACAGAAAAGGTAGCTAGGTACAGCAACTATTTCTTATTTTTGAAAAATATTAATTAAAGTAAAAATTGATAGCTGCTTCTTTGAAATAGTAAATATAGCTCTGTGTCTTTGTTCATCTATCCATCATCTTTGTCAGCCAAAAAAAGGGCATCAAAATGAATGAAGAAACATAAATAGCATCTCCACTAATGGTACAGATGAAACAGGAACACCTACTGTTACCATAATAGTTGAACAAAATTAGACAAGAAATAGAAATTAGAAGTATAAAAATTGAAAAGGAGAAGGTAAATCTATTACTATATTTAGAGACAAGAAGAGTTTTTAACCCAGAAAACCCAGCATAATCAATAAAAAAAAGCATACAAAAAAATGAGAAAATTCAGTAAGGCACAATGGCAATCAATATACAATTTGGATGACATAATTGAAAATAATTACCCCATGTAGAACAGTAGTCCCCAAAGATAAAAGTTTATATAAGAAGTGTGAAACCTTACATGAAAACATTAAGACATGTCTGAAAGACACAGAGTAAGACCTTAACAAATGAAAAGATGTCTCATATAGTTGGGATCAATATATATATGGCAATTAAAAGCTGTCAATTCTCCCTAAGGAATTTATAAACTTAACATAATCCTAATAAAAATATCAGTGAGGTTTTCAAGAAATCAAATTCCTAATTCTAAAATTCATATAGAAAAACAAATAAACAAGAAGAGCAAGGAATATTCTGAGAAAGAAGAGACATAAAATAGACTAGCCCTACCATATATTAAAACACACTATAAAACTTTCATAATGAAATCAATGTGGTATAAGCATATGAATAGATAGGCCAATGGAAGAAGATTAAAAAGAAAAGCAGATTCTATTACATATACAATAGATTGTTATATATGATAAATGTAGCATCATTGGGATGAGGGCTTAGCCATGTGGAAAAGAAGAATTCTATCCAGCTTTTATTGCAGGATATATTCCAAATGGACCAAAGATATGTGTTAAAAATAAATGAAACCATAAAAGTTTTAGAAGAAAAGGACAAAATAGTTTAGAAGGGGGAAACATATTTTAAACTCTGACTCAGAATCAGGAAGGTAAAAAAGAAAAGAAAAGAAAAAAGATGGAAACCCCTTCCATATCCAGCAGTGTTTGTGACTTGTTCCAGATAACTGAAGTTTACCTCTTTAAGCACAAAGTCATCTGAAAGAGAAATGTTTAAAAAGGAAGGATAATAGGTAGCATAAATATGGTTCGGACAGGTGTCTTTTCATGAGACAATGATGCAAATCATTTCCCTTTGCTTTCATGGTCTAGCTTAGCAATTGTGACAGTTATACAACAACAACAGCAAAATTGGGCCAAATATTACATATCACACCGACACAGCTGATGCCATGACCTTCTGACAATCGACTGCATTTTAAATACTTAAGATTGTTCACCAAGATACATGTAGGCTCTAGGTTGGGATGTGCTTCCCTCTTCCAAGCAAAAAAATTGCTTGATATCAAGCACCAAAAGTTTGAAAAAGATCCCTCTTCCTTATGGAAGTCCTTCTAATAAATGCAGGGAAATTTTGGGAGTAACTATAGAGGGCATTCTTCATAAACTTGGGACTAAAGAATATATGTCTGCTTTCTGTTGACCAGACTATAAAATTAACACACAACTGGTCCTATCAGGGATTGAGGTTTGTCACCTGGACACTGTGGAACAAAGACAAGACTTGACCATACATGAGTGAAGGTACTCCCTATCTGAACAAGAGAAAGAATTTATGTTCCATGAGAGGGGAGCTCTCAGCAGTGGGCATGTGGACCAAGAAGGATGGAGAGATCAAGTCCGCACCAGTACAGAACCTTCGGGACTGCTTAGGATTCCTTTCCCTGTGATGACGGCGATCATGAGTCCTGGTTTATCAGGAACAGTCCAGGTTTATACCTCATGGTCTGGTGTAATTATTTATAATGCCTTCTTTCATTCTCAAAATAAAAATGGATGATAAATTATATGGGCATCCTTAAACCTTCAGCCTTCTCTGTCCCACCTGATTTCCATGGTGCTGAACCCTCTCTACTAAGTTCCTTCACAGTGAACGATCTGTTCTGATTTTTGATTTGGCAGTTCCCCAAGATATTCCTCCTCCCCCAAGGCATCTTCAATGCAAATGATGTGTGAACCCCATGCCTACCTAGACTCCTGGCTTAGGGGGCAGCCTGACTGCCCAGGGGAAATCTACCTAAATAGGCATCACGGTGGGAGAGACACTGAGCCAATGGGGTTTTTGTGTTCTAGTTCCACTGACAGTACTTGAAAGAGTGAGTAAAGGATACTAAGATTAAGCATTACAAATGGTAGTTACAAAATAGTCACGGGGATGTAAAGTACAGTGTAGGGAATATAGTCAATAATATTATAATAACTATGTATTGTGCCAGGTGGGTACTAGATTTATCAGGGGGAAGGGTCGTTCCATAAATTATATAACTTGAAACTAATATAAAATAATACTGAATGTCAACTGTAATTGAAAAGTATAAAACAATTTAAAAAATTTAAAAGGATACTAAGATAAGACTGACAATAAAAGATACTAATAAAGATAAGAAACTGGCTGACAGCTGTCAGAGGGTGCTGAGTGAGGGGGTGGGGGGACGGAGCAAAAAAGGACAAAAAAAGAAAAAACTCATGGACATGGACAACAGTGTGGTGATTGCGGGTGGGGCAGGTAGAGGAGGGTGTAGGGGGATAAATGGTGACGGACAAAGACTTGACTTGGGGGGTGGAAACACACTGTGGTGTACAAAGATGCACTGTAGAACCGGGCACCTGAAACCTGTAAAATGTAATCCAGTGTCACCCCAATAAATTCAATTAAAAAAATAAAAAGGAGCAAGGCTAATAACCCTTGAAAAAGGCATTAGGTAATTATTTCTTCAAAAAGAAGACAGGTTATAACTGAGGCTGGCACTTTTTCTAAATGTTCAGGTGGAAGGTCTGATTTCAGCCACGGTAAGAGCTGAATGTCTTCAGCAGAGCGGGGACAGTAAAGCTTTTGGGATCTTCGGGGCTTCTTTAGGAAGAAGCATTCTTGCATATTGGTTGTCCTTGCCAGAGACATGACAGGGGATATATTCAGGGGCAATATTAGCACTAGGAATTCGTTTTGGAAAAGTATGTCTCTAATAGAGTTGAAGGGAGAGAGGTCTAAGTTTATCTGAGAGACCAAAGTCCCAGAGCTAATCAGTCTCGCCACCTCGCAGCCCTCCAGGGTAATGGGAGCCACTGCTGCACAGAGCTGCCAGGAACAGGGAGCTGGAGCTCCTTCAAGCTCAGTTTTCCCTCTTTGTTCTTTTTAATTTTAATTTAGTTATAATTTGTAAATGCCACATGAACCATTGGGGAAAATAAGATTTATAGGAGGAAGGACAACTCATTTTTATATATTAGAGCAGAAATTGCTTAGGAATATGGGTGAAAATTTTGTCTTGGACAAGAGAAAGAATATTTCATGTTTGAACTTTATTGCCACATGGAACAGAGCACATTCCCCACCCCATTACGTAGATTAGAGCATTTAAAATACTAAATGAAGTATGATTTGCTAGATTTAAAGGCTGCTTTTTTGATTGCTTAAAATGCCTAATGGGTCACAACGGTCCTGGACACAAAACCACTTCATACAACATTTATTCAAGCAACATTTGTCATGATCCTGTCCTCAATTATGTTTGAGCCTAATGTGCAAAGTATGCATTACTCAAGTATCGAACCAAATAGACATAAAATTATAATTGTGTGAATGGTTCAAGAGAACTGCCCTTTGGGCTGTTGTGAAGAGGAAGCAAGGTTAGAATTTCAAGGCCGAGATACTTGGTACAATGAGGGTATAACAGAAGATCTGATGTAGGTTTAGGGTCAGAAAGTTTCCCTCAGGACCTGACTCTGCACCTGGAGGATAAGTAGGCACCCCTAGTTGCCAACCTTTCTTGGGGTTGGGGTGAGGGAATGCGTCAAGAATACAGGGCTCTATTTCCCCATTAAATTATCTAATTCTCAATGGTTTTGAAAAATTTCTCCCAAAGACCCTAAAAGTACATTGTGACTAACACTTTCTAACTTCAAATATCCTCCAAAACATTTTCCCATGTCATAAATGAAGCATGTAGATTCTAGATCACATTCAAAGTTAGTACAGGGAATAGATTACAACGACTCTTTTTAAAGATAAAGACTCAACACTTTTCACTAAAGAAACCTTTTTTGAGTTGCCCACTATGTGTCAGGCACCCTCCCAAGCATTTTTTTTTAAACAGTGACATGAAACATCATTTGATCATCCATACATTTGTTGTATTCTGAAGATTTTTATCTAGAAATATTATGAAGTTTCAAAAGATATTCAGATATTATTTAAATTTAGATGCACTTCTGATTAAAGTATATATCCTGAAATAGCTCCATGATGAGCACAGAGTTCAGCTGATGGAACCTATCCTACTCACGCTGTTGGAGCTCATATTAGAAGACTATTTCAGAGCAGCACCAGGCCCTGGTTGTGTTAGATTTCATGAGGTTAAATGCAAGGCTGTCCTTGGCCAAACCAGGAAACACTGCAACATGAAGATTCTGTCTCTTATAGAACTTGCATGAAAACAGTTGGGAAAATGGTCACAGCAGAATATTTTTGCAATTTCCAGTCTTCTTAGTAGTACCTCTGCTTTACCAACGGGGTTTGCCTTTTTTTTTTTTTTTTTTTGCTTTCTTACTTCTCCCAAAGCTTCTTACTAACCCAACAGAGAATTTAGAAAAATAACTCCCCCTCTCACTTTTACCTAGGCTTTTTTCTTTATTATTTCCTAGAGAAACATGTGACCTAAACTGAGACATAAGTTCACTCCTGCCTATGTAACACAGAAGAGGCTACATTCCCCTGCCTGGATGTCATCTGTATAGTAAACAACAAGCAAGTTAAACACAAATCTGTTGTACGAGTAGCACTTAAAGGTCAGACCTCACCTTTGCGGTGCTCTGAGTAGGCTCTCGAACAAGGTTAGCCTGGTATGTGCAAGGTTAGTCTATGTCAGTCCAACAGGAGCTGGGAAGAACAGAACTGCCCACAGAATCAGTCTGACTGTCTAAAAGTAAATGTGCTTGCAGAAGCCATCTGTAAGGTCTGTCTGAGCAGGAAGCATAATAATAACTCACACCTTCAGGGTAGTTCAAGTTTACAATGGCTTACTCACTTAAAGAGTCTATCGTATGATCCTCTCAACAACTCTGGATCCCGGAAAACAGCTTGCTCATATTGGCTTGTACACAGTGTATGGTTGATATACTTCATCTCAAGAGCTCTTTTGGGAGCAGGCGTGTTTGAGATATAGGACATAACCTGCACCATCTGCATGCTGTGAAACCACATCCACTGCGGCTTCCAAAAATAGCTATAAATCTCCTACTGGCTGTTAGTGTGTGCATATGCAGGTCTGCTGGCTGTGTTAAAACTCCCAAATATTCTCCCTCCTTGGGGGGTCTTTGCAGCGGGCTGTACTCTCTCTTGGAAGTCTCTCCCCCTTTTCCTTTATGGTAGACTCTTCATTCTGGCCACAATTAAAATGTCCCTGCCTCAGACAAAGACAGAGAGAGAGCTGTGATTACTCTCTTAGGAGTGTGAGCCCCCTTCTGCTATCCTCTCATCACTCAGTCATATTCCTGACATGCTTCTAACAATCTGAAATGATTTTGCTTGTTTCTTTGTTTACTGTCTTCCCCAGTGAAATACACACTCCATGGGGGTAGGGATCAAGCCTCACCTACCACGGTGTCCTGAGCACAGGCACACAGGACACAGCCAATAAATACTTGTTGAATGAAGGAATGAATGAAATATTCTTATGCTTCTCTATTAAGGATGTTACTGAAGTACGTCTTTGATGAAAACATTCATCATTTTTCATTAGTTGGAAACCAAATAAAGTAAAACCACAGACTGCACAGAGTCTATCTCTGCCATTCTACAAACGAATAAATTGAAGCCCCAGAAGTTGTGATTTTTCCAAGGTCAGAGCCAAAACTAGAACTGGGTCACTTTTCCTCATCTAGCCCAATGCCCTACCTAGCACACTTTGACCCCTCACAGAGAAGGGCCGTATTTATAACAGTTCCAAGGGTCAGTGTCGTCTCTTGCACAAATGTAATTCTTGTTGGCTTCATGCAAGCAAACTGAAGAGAAAGCATTCATTCCATGCAGTGGTTTGTAAAACCAGAAGGACATAATGATGTTGTAGGGTCCTAGACCTTGAAAACAAGTGACAGCACTTTGGTTGGTTATGTTATTTAAAGAACCAGACTGTAAATGAGTTTGAGGTTGAGAGGAGCATAAATCAATCTGGTAAATGAAGAGTAAAAAGAGCTAAATTAAAGCAACAGTGGATCAATAGATTGGGCTAACTCTAACTAAGATCTTTATTTGCAGCAGGAATAATTTTTAAAAATACAGCTGTATGCAGAAAGACAGATCTGTGCTCTAAGATAATGTTCTTAAATCCCATGTTATAATTCCCTTAAGGGTCCCACATCCCCTTGTCACCCTTGGAAAGCAAGAATACCAACCATCTCTTTCTTGTGGCTGTCTGATTTCAGAGACGATACCTTTGATTAGAACCATGGCCAAAAGGAGAAAGTTTACCTCTGTAGAGAGAGCACAGATATCTGGGGAAGACATCTCTCCCTTAATATATTTGATCTGTTGAACTTTATTTTACTTTCCCACTTTACTACTGTAAGTTGTTTGGTTTTTGATGATGATGACAATTATGATGATAATGTTGGCAGATACCAATGAGCAGTTACAACGTGCGAGGCATTGCTCTGAGCACTTCATAGGTATCAACCTGCACGATCCTAACAATTAGCCTTATTGTGAGGTGAGGTTCCTCTTTTACCAATAAAGAAATTGAGCTAGTAAGTGCTGGAGCTGGGTTTTGAACCCAGGAAATTTAGCACCAGTGCCCAGCAATATAGTCACTGGTGTGTCTTACCTTTAACCTAATAGTTTTAAGTTGATATATATATATATTGTATTTTTCTGAAGCTGGAAATGGGGAAGCAGTCAGACAGACTCCCGCATGTGCCCGACCGGGATCCACCTTGCACGCCCACCAGGGGGCGATGCTCTGCCCATCCAGGGCGTCGCTCTGTCGCGACCAGAGCCACTCCAGCGCCTGAGGCAGAGGCCACAGAGCCATCCTCAGCGCCTGGGCCAACTTTGCTCCAATGGAGCTTCGGCTGTGGGAGGGGAAGAGAGAGACAGAGAGGAAGGAGAGGGGGAGGGGTGGAGAAGCAGATGGGCGCCTCTCCTGTGTGCCCTGGCTGGGAATCGAACCCGGGACTTCTGCATGCCAGGCCGATGCTCTACCACTGAGCCAACCGGCCAGGGCTTAAGTTGATATTTTTATTGTAACATTTATCCTAAGGAGCAAAATATCCAGTTCCTAGTGTTGCTTTGGGATCCACTACTTCCTTTCTAGTCCTCCCACGTGATATGCTTAGTTCTCTCCCCAGCTCTGCTCCTGGAAGCAGGAACACTGGAACACTGGGTTTCATCTTGGTATTGCCAGTTGTTAGCATACAGTAACAGATGTTCAAACAGTGTTTGTTCAATGAGTTTCTCAAATTGATTGCCATGTCTTTTATTTTTTTAACAATATAGTGAAGACTCATACATCATCTGCAAATGTTAACAGTGTAATTAGTAGTTAATTTGGCTCAACCTGTGGGGTAGAAGGCAGCACAATGGGCAGGATGTAGATAAGGAAGAATGATGTTGATTAAACCTTTGATGAGAGCACAAGCAAATACTAACACTAATCTTCAGCAGCAGCAAAAGTGATTTATTCCATTTTTGCTGTACCTTGGCACGAAATCTGTTCCATTGTGATCCTATTCCCAAGAGACCACCAACAGTTCCTATGTCCTGGTGACTTTATAATCCAGACTGACTAGCTTTGCTATGTTTTCTATCCTATCAGAGCACTGAGGAAAGAGACTGCCATGTGGTAATATGTCAGCTTTAACATAAATGGGGGGAGAGAGGGTGCAGGACAGGTCTGCTTGCTCTGGCAAGATGTTACCCTGGATGACTGAGGAAGCTTTCTAAAATATTTATTTATTTATTTATTTATTTATTTATTTATTTATTTATTTATTTATGTTTATTAATGTTAATTATTATCTCCCTACAGTCTCTTCCCTCTTCATATGTATATGCTACTGTTCTGCTAACTAACATTTGATCATATCGCCCTTTTTCTATTTAAAGTCCTTCGATGGTTCTCTACTGCTTTGGGGATAAGTGTGACTCCAGAGATGGCCCACAAGTCCCCACGACTAGATTCAACTTCCTTTCCAGACTTCCCTGAGTACTATGTCCACCTGTTTGCCCTTACTCTGGTCATATGGCTCACTATCCCCCCCCCCCCAAAGTACCATGCTCACATGCCTTTGCACAGAGTCATGTCTGTCTAAAACACCTCCCTCCAGGCATGTACACCTTTCTCCAGTTAGGACAGAGGGGGAAGAAGACCTACTCAGCTCCTCCTTCCTGCTTTTCCCACCCCTCCGGCCCCATTATCGCAGCAGCCTGCTAGGACTGCATTTTGCAACCTCTCCTTCCTGCTTCACTCTGCCTTTCCCAGACACCCCACTGACCCCCAGTATCTGCTCTCACTCACATGTCTGTTAGCATTGTGTCATCCTATCCTTACATCAGAACTATCAACTCTGGTAACACATCTATAGGCATTCAAAGTTTGCTCCTTGTCTTCCAAACCTGCGAACTCCCAGGATTGGAAAAAGGAGTCAGAAGAGAGAACTGGTATTTCCTAGAGTGTCCTGGATTGCCAGGACTTTTCTGGTAGCTTGACATGGTGTTGTGAAAGGATCATTCTGCCTGATGGACAGAGCTGTGCTGTTGTGGCCCAGATAGGGTCCTACCTTGGGTTCCTACTTACTGATTATAAAGAGTGGCTGTCATGCTCCTGAGATTTTTCAGCTAGTAGGGAAGTCTGGAAGAATGTTGATGCTATAGTCACAAAACAAAGCATGGGCCTTTGGTGTGGGTCAAGTGTGAGAGCAGCAGGCAGCACAGGGCATGTTATAGGGGGTGGGCTGTCCCCTAAAGACAGAACAGAGAGCCTGGCCTTGGTGGTCCCAGCTCAGATCAGTGACCGCTTGCTCTGACCTCCCTGGTGCCAACACCGGCCACTCTGTGCTTTCATTGCTTGTCATATGTCCCCTAAAGTGAACAAAGAGGTTCTTGGCTTATTTATGTCCACGAGTCGAGGCCATTGACCCAGGGCAACAGTTGTCAGCAGTGAGCATGTGCATCTTGGCAGTGACCACACTTTTCTAGATCACATGACTTTGTTCAAAGATTTGGGTGATAAAATTTAGGGGTATTTGGGGAGAAATGAATCTTTCAGTAAACATCCGCTCTCAGTGAAAGATGTTTCAGATGATCTACCACATTCATCAAAGGAGCAAAGAGAAACGTTTTCTGATGTGAAAAAGATGGAGCAGGAAGCTGTGACATTGTTACTAATTAGGTCATTACTGTTTACCTCGGTCTGAGCGCTGACCAGAATGAAAGCCATAATGGACGACTCATCCCCATTAGGGGTGTCCAACGTGGCACTTAACAACAGCGGCAGTAATAACACAGGTCCTGAGAGAAGGACCAAATTCATTAACACGCTGATGTCAGACTTCAGAGTGGCTTTTAGGTGCAGACTCTCAATCTCTGTCATCCCCAGTCAGATATAAACAACTGATCGAAGGGAGAACGGGGCACAGCAGGTTGCCCGATGCAGAAATGACCTAACCAACTTCCTCTAAGTTGATTATAAAACAAAATGAACATCTGCTCTCAGGACACTGCAGTATGTATTTAATTAAAACCAATAGGATCTCAGCAAGGTAGAAGAAAGGCCATCAACACCTTTGAGTATATGTCAGCCCAGAAATAACATTTAAATAGAAGCAAGGATTTTCCTCCGTATATAGGACTGCATAGACCAAAGACAGGCTCTGTGTTATTCTAAGAGAAGTGACTCTATGGGTAGTAACTATAGCTATCAATAATTAACATCACACATTTGTGCATTTAGGGATTATCTGTCATCTCTAAGTCCTTGCAAATTGCCTTATTTTCCCTATAGGACTTAAACCACTGTGTCGGCTGCTGAAAAATATTCAGCTCTCTGGCAGAACCTAACAGCTGTTTGATACCAAATAACAATGCACAACAACTGAAGAAAAATGCATGGAATTCTGAAACTGATGAAACCTAGAGGGATAAATTAGATAGGAGGAATGTAATTATCCAAACTGATCTCGGCAGGCTAACAGGGCTAATGATAAACTCATCTTTTACACAACTCTAATAAGAAAATCAGCTTCTTAATTTTTCTTTTACATGTTAAATTTGGGCTTCCTTAGAGGCAGGAGGAAGTGGCTGAGATGATCTTGCGTTTTGTTTGAGCAACTGTGTGAAATAGAAAACGAGGCCACATACCTGCTTTTTGTTTTGCTCTGTCATAGCTCTCACTCGGTCCATCTGGAAGACCTCTGCTTCAAGCCTGACTACCAGCCACATCTTCTTAGATTAAAAAAAAATCTCCTTCTTAGTGGTCTTACTGCCTTGATCTCACCTCCATGGGAGCCCTTAATCTAGCGGACAGTTCACTCATCTGTCTTCCATTCTAGACTTGAGGGCGGGGGCCTTGTCATTCATGTTTCTGTATCCAGTGCCTCAATTTATGCTCAGTAAGTATATTCTGAAGTCAAGAAATGCTCCAGAAAAAAAAAAAGATCCTGAAAAACGTTAAGGGGACAGAATGATCTGCAAAAGTGAGGTGTCTTATTATCTGACTTACAAAGTAATACCCAAGGGGGCTCATCAAAACAGGACTCCAGGGAAATCAGTGAGCATGATCTATTCTCTTTACAAACTTTGTCTCTAGACAAAGGGGTGCTTATGTCAATAGAGATGTCATCTTAAGATTGGGGCACAAGCATCTAAAAAGGGAATATGTATTTGATTACCCAATATGCTATATCATATTTCTTTCGCAATCAAGTAATGGCATCTTTTTAAGTCAAAGAACTCCAGCAGGGCTTAGTGTTGGTCCCAGCCCCTGCAGGCCCAACAGGGATCTAGCCTGCATTGCTTTTCCTAAGGGGAGCCCTGGACCTCAGGGTTCAAGGCAGGAGTTTTCCCTTTCATGTTTTGAGCCACTGTGTGACTCACACAGGGAAACCATCTCACACAGGAAACAGAATGTAATGTGAGAGAAACTTTACAAAGAGTTTTCTGTACTATCTTCAGTTGGAATAAAAGTTTCACTCCTTTAGGAAGATTCTGAACCTGCAAGGAAGTTTTCATTCAGATGGTATTCATATTATTGGAAGCCAAACACCAGACCATCAAGAGCTATTTTTATCAACAGTAACTGTAAAAGCCACAATACTCTACAAAGTGTCATTTCTGAAAGAGAATCTGAAATTCTATATGTTATAATAATAAATAAAACTATAGCCAACTGCATCCTTGCCTTTGGGGAATGGAGACCAAAAAAAAATCTATAAAAAGGTAATGGAGTCTGTCATTGGCCAAAGTTAATAATTGACTTCTGACAGACAAATTAGGCATTGGAACTTTTATGACTTCTAGGGTCATATTTTCTCAAAAATGGAGCCTTAGAGAGTGTGGGACATTGATTCAAGGGAGCTATTGGCCTCCTTGGGGAATCTTTACAAACATACATTAGCATTTGTTCAGGAATAAACAAGCTGCCTCAGGAAGCTTAGTACTATACAAAATTCAAACTTATTTAATACCTAAAAATTGTTGCCCAAGAGACATAGTGTTTCATTGTTAGGGGCTGGATGCTGTAAACATTCATGAATTATGGTTGAAGAAAATGTAGCAACATAGCATGTTGTATTTTTCACGGAATAAATCGCATTGCCTTTTTGAAGGAAGATGTTCTATTCCAATGACATGATGCTTCTGCCAAGCTAGCCTGCTAAAGGTATGGTTTTCTTTTTTACTGTCCTCTTAAACCTGTGAAGACATTACAAAAAATAAAACAAAATTCTCACACATACACGTGAGTGCGTGTGTATGCTACTCAAGGTGTTCCATGGCTCTTGGGTAAGAGCCTGATTCTATACCTAAATACAAGTAGCTCTGATCATTTCATTTCTGTGTTCAAAGACTTTCAGTCTAAGGATGACAGATAAAATCCAAATTCTTTAGCTTGGTTTTCATATTGGGCTTAGTATCCTTGTAATCTCCCTGTGACATCAACGCACCAGGCAAAGGGACTATAGAGTTTCCAGAGAAGCACCCTGACATATACTTACCTGTCTTAAGCATGTAGTGTTTACAGCTGCACTTACTGAAATTCTATTATCCTTCAAGGCTCCTATTGAATGCAGCCTCTTCCAAGAGTCCATTCTGACTAAAATTAATCTCAGATTTCTTCTCCAATTATATTAGTATATGTTTATATCCTGAGACACTGCCTGGCCATGGGTTTGAGGATATATTTGTTGCTTTCAGATCACTGTCTTCTCTTCCCAGGTTTTATGAGGTTACTACCCCAATGGAGGCTTGACAGACCTAATATTCTATGACTCTGGTCATACAGGTTATTCTCTTGTCTAATCCTCTGACCCTTTTATAAGTCACAATGTAGTTTCCCTGTTTCTAGAACATATGAAGTGTTTTGAAAGTAAGGTAAATCCTCACTTAATGCTGCTGTTGTTAGGTTCTGCAACTTTAAAGTGAAACACAATTTTGCTATAAGCTTATGGATATAAATGAGAGTTAAGGTTAGATGGCAACTCATCAATGTTATAATGGAATGATGTTGAACAAAATGACATAGTTTGAGGACCTGCTGAAAATCATATTTGTTTGAATATTGCTACGTTTTGTGGAGTTTTGCAAACCAAATGTATCAGAAAATAACAATATGCTTTTGGACAATGTATTTCAGTTGAAAAGAGTTGAGTTCCTTCCACATATTTGCTATTTATTTAGTTTTTTTTTTTAGACTGAAGGACAGGAGGAAAATACTGTTATTTCAGTTTTCTACCTAAGGAGCTAAAAGTTGATTTGTTCAAGGTATCAGCACTGAGCTGGCACTGAGGCCCAAATTATCTCCAGTACATCTCATCGGCTCTCTGAATTGTGCAAAACAAGTGTGACAAAGTGGCTAAAGGGTCATCCATTGAGAAGACAGTAATGGGCCATTCCCTCATGGCCACCTTCTCGGGGTACATGCAGCACAAGTGTCTGCCTGTACTTTGGAACTAAGGCCTATAACTAGGAGAGCTGTGTCCAAGGCTCCCACTGGAACAGCTGACATGGGGATATAGTGCCCATCAAAGTGGTGCTACGTTGGTAAAGATAGTTCTGGAGAAGGTTCACAGTCAAACAGGCTACAAGATGAGAGACCGTGAGAGATTCTCTTATTTGTCACTTCCTAGGCCCATTGGATAGTCATCTGGAGAAAGGCTCATCCTGTGCCTCTGCCCCAGGGAGACCATTACTAGTAGGAATTTGGCCTTCCATGTCAATCCACTAGAAACCTACTAACCTGTATTGCATGGCAGATAGCCACTACTATTGGGGCAAGTCACATTGCACGATGGGGCTAGATAAAGTGGGGATATAGAAGTGGAATAGCAACGGGTTTTTGTGTGGAGGGGGTGGGAAGTAGGGGTGAGCCAGGGAGGTGGGAGGGTGAACCTTCATTCCACCAAAAAGAAACCCACTATTTATTAGCATCTGTGACCAGGATTCCCTAGTTGGCAGAGTTAGGTTTTAGCATTAGCTATTCTGAGGCTTCAGGAGAAGGGCAGAATAAAGTCTACTCTCGCAATCACATATTGAACAATTCTAAGAGCAAGCCATTATACTCAAGGCTATGGTAGATATAACTATAAAATAGCACTACACAAAGACACTGCCTTCAAAAAAGCTATGGGTCCAGTGGCCGTGTGAGAGCATTCTGGCTTGGGCCCCTGAAGAACCTGAGAGCCTGTTTTGGATTACAAAATCATTGAGATGCAGAGAGTTGGGATAAAATTTTGATTTTGTGAGTTGGTCTTCAGCCAAAGCTTAGAAAGTTCTGCTGGGGATGACACAATTAGGCAGCGCCTGCACAGTTCCAAGCCTGGGGCTGTTTTCCTCAAACTTATAAAAATGTTGTTTCTCAGGATAAAGGGCAAATGCAGAATTCCTGCAGGTTTTCCAACCATGGCCCACTAAACATTGTGATGAAAACATGTGGAAGGAGAGTGTTCAGGGTATGCACAGTAAGAAGTGAAAAGATGGGGGACCAAAAGGGACAAGCAAGCAATATTACAGACAACAAAGGGGTTAGGAAAAGGGATCAAAAAAACGGTTAGACATAGAGATAAAATTTTCAAAGTTTTGACCCTAGGAAACAATTTTTAAAAATTGGATGACAATGGGAAGCCCTCTTTGACCCATCCCTCCGTACCCAGCGTCCCCAAAGCTCTCCATGAGCTATGCCACAATAGTATTACAAACAATGCCTGGGCGCTGTCATGTGCTCGCAGCAGTTGGCATAATCATAAGCTAGTCCAGGCCATGTTTCTGTAAGCGATGTGGATAATTGGTTTCGCAGAGCTAAGCTTTGTCATCATGGGTTATCCCAGATGGCTGGCAAAGCGCTCTCAACCTGGCAGGTGCTAGATGTTGAATCCTGCAAACCTCATTTCACTTTATTAAGCACATTTTCTTGGTGATAAAGTTAAAAATGTAAGTTGAAGAATACACTGATCAAATTGATAGAAGTTCAAAGCTGATTTCCTCCAGGTCTCTGGTGAATGCAGGCTGGAGGGGGTCTTCCTCTGAGCACAGCGACATCCTGCTGCTTATGTCCTCATTGCACCCGAGGCTACCTTTTGATTACACTCATTAGCTTTCGGGTACTTTATGGCCAGTATTATGTAAATTAGGAAAGCACAGAGTCCAGAACTTCAGGTTTCTGAGATGATAAATTAGGAAGACTCATTGTACAACATAGCTACTTTTCTGAAACCTAAGTTGATAGAATCTTCAAAAAACCTATTAAGAGTCTTTTAATAACAATCCTTGTGGATTCAGGTAGACAATGATTCTCCTTTAGAGATTATGAACATCACTTGAATCATGACATGGGGAGGATCTGAGCTTCTCACTATGATCACATCATCTCATCGTTATGAACCCAGAAAGGTCACGATCACACAGGAACTAAAACTATTTGTAGCTTACAGCACTTTCTCGATCTGAACTGGCCATCAAGTTCACCTGAAAACACTCACAGAAGATCCAGCAAATGCTCTGCTCAGAAAATAACTTTCTGGACCCTGCAGATCACAGCTGGAATTATCAATGTAAGATACGCGTGCACACTTAGGAGCGCACTTTTTGGTAGATAGCTGATGAGAATTTGGTGACAAACCAAATTTCTCATATAACTACTTTAGCCACAGTAAGACCTGAACTATTTCTGTCTGGCTTCTTTCTTCTGCACAACAGATCAAAACCATCTCCCTCATATTCATCTCCAGAGGAGCTCAATAGGGTATTTTGATCTTGTAGTTTTCAGTAAGTTAGAATAAATCTGACTAGATAAAAAAGGTACATAAATTCCAACCTTATTATCTCAATAGGTGCCCTGAATATTTATAAATTCTCCCATAGGCTCTCATAGTGTACCCATGCCAGAGTAAGTTGCAGCCTTGAACCATTGCCCGGCCTCCTTACCTATGGGCTGTGAGCACTGAAGGGGCTTATACAGTGTGAAAAAAAAAATTCTCCCATAGCACCAATGAGAAACTGAGAACCCCAATTACTTTTAAATATGACATGAATCAGTTTTCTGGGACTGTCCCGAAGTCACAGGAATAGAGATGAAATAACACATTTATTTTCTGTATCTTTGGAAAGTCATCAAATGGCTGGCTGTACAGTTACCATTAGCCAGCTGTTTGCTTCAATTAAAAAGGCACAAACACATTCATCTCTATATCCCCCTACACTTGAGATCACCTCTTCCATCCTGCCCTTGTCTATTTGTGATGAAAATCCAGAAAGATAGGAGGATTTCAGATTCCAGTTGTACAGAGCAGACCTGCATCCCTGACGATTCAAACACTGATTAGTCCACCAGCTCCAAACAGGTGGTCACCTCATGGCAAACAAACTTGAACAAATATTTTCTTTGGTAAATATTTCCTGCTGAAAGTAAAAATCACGGGTCATAAACGTGATGGCTGACTGTGAGGCATGCCAGATGGAGCCTTTAAAGGGTGACAATGAAGACCTCTTTGTTACCATGGAGGGGAAGCTGGGGCTTTCCAGGTGGACTTCTCTGTGGGCATCACTCTCTAGACTGCAAGTTGAACAACAGCTTCTTAGGGATCCATATGCCTATTTCAGTCATTTGGAACAGAAGCCTTACCTTCCCTCATACTCTAAAATTGTAGAAGCTAATTTAGTTTTTGACACATCGTTATACATGTCTCTGAGAGACGCCTGCTTGCTTGCCGTGCAAAGAATAACAGAAACGTGCTGTTCTTCTTCGTGAATATGAACTACAGTTGCACGATTGGTTCTGGCTTCATCTAGTATGCGTTTGCATAGAGCAGCGATTTTCAACCTTTTTCATTTCATTTCAGCCAGAAACTAATTATTAAAATTCTGTGGCACACCAAAAAATATACTTTTTGCTGATCTGACAAAAAAAAATAAGGTATAATTTTGATTCATTCACACTGGATGGCTAATTGTGTTGGCTGTTGCCATTTTCTTTATTTGACAATCTAAGGGAAAAGAGGTCTGTGCCCTTGTCTAAATAGATTGCATGTTTTAACAATTCTTGTGGTACACCAGTTGAAAATTGCTGGTGTAGAGTCGTCTTCAGGAATATGCATGAATTGTTCACAACGTTCACTTTTACATGGAACATTTTAGGACATTTGAGAAATAAAATTCTAGTTCCATCTCTTGTTTGCATTAAATATGAGGAGCTTTGATAACTAAATGAGTAAAATCAAGGTAACTGTAATTGGTCCTGTCGCTGTTGGAACAGCTGGCCCTTTGCTTGTGCGTGAGTAGACTCCATGCTTCTCACTCTCCCTTTAAAGTAAGGCTGCTTTTAAAATACTGTATCTGTCTTCCGTTCACATTACACCATGTTCCGTGCAATCTCAGACTAGCCATAGGAAACACTCAGATTATTTATTTCCTGGGTCTTTTTGTGGAGTTGCTCTGCGGGTCCCCAAATAGGTCATTTAATTGATTGAAATTTCTAGCCTAGCCCATAACTGCTATTTCTTACAGATCAACTCTCCTAGGTCCTGCTGAATTTTTAAAGAAAAAGGAAAGTAGAGAATATGTAAAATTTACTGAGTCACTGTTTGTCTACTTTGGGATGCTTCTATTTATTCTACTTGGTGAGGAAATGGGACCCATATGCTTTTTTCTGTGGTGGTATTAGAACTCTAAATCTCACTTACCTCTTAATGACCTGGGACTGATCCTACACACACTCACAGACACACTCACATCCCTTCAACATCACCTACATAGACCATAGCTGGTCTAGATCTATTTTGCCAAATGTACTCATGAACTTATGGTAAGAATCTTGGTGTCATTAACAGTGTTACCTTTGGTGACTACATTTCTCAAAGCCTTAATCAGGCAAAGATTTTGCCAGTGGTTATTCTCTATGAGACTCTCAGCAGCATTTGAACCAACTGGCTATTTCTTTCTTCTTGACTTTGGCTGTTTTCTCATCAGATATTCTCAAGTAGTCTTCATGACTGAAAAGCATGGGGGCTTCTATATTTGCATCTCTAGTCTCCAGGTGAAGAATCATATATTCAATGCCTACCCAATACTGTCACTTAACTGACCCACAGACAAGTTGAACAACAGATTCCTAGGAGATTATATATATATATTAGTCACACTGCCCTTAACCTGCTCTTTTCCCAGCCCTCTCTTGGTAAAGAATAGCTCCAGTCACACCTTTTCAACCTCAAACTTAGCTAGCAGTCATTTCTCCTCCAATCCAGGAAGTGCAGTTGACTGTACACCATGTACCTGTATCATACCTCACTTGACTTTCTTTCTACTTGATCCAGACCAGGACAAACCACCAACATCTCCCTTCTGGAATACTGCAATTGTCTCATCACTGATTACCTTCCTTCGGATCTTGCTGAGCCTATCTCCAATCCATTTTCCACTAACTGGTGTCATTTCCTTGCTTAAAGCCATTCAATTAGTGACTTCTCATTATATGTAAAATAAAATCCCCTGTCTCTTTACCCTGGCTTTTAAAGCCGAACTTAGTGGATTTCAATTCATTCTGCACATTAGGAACACAGGGAGAAAACTAATGTGAAGACCCCAGAGCTTCTGAATCAACAAATCTGGAGTGGACTAAGGCTTTTTTTTTTTTTAATGTCCTAGAATGTACAGCCATGGTTGAAAACATTGCCTACACGATCGGTTGTCTGCCTAACTCCATGTGCATGTCTTTTTTTTTTTTTTTTGTATTTTTCTGAAGTTGGAAATGGTGAGGCAGTCAGACAGACTCCCACATGCGCCCAACCGGGATCCACCGGCATGTCCACCAGGGGGCCAGGGGGCGATGATCTGCCCATCTGGGGCATTGCTCTGTTGTGACCAGAGCCATTCTAGCACCTGAGGCAGAGGCCATGGAGCCATCCTCAGCACCGGGCCAACTTTGCTCCAATGGAAACTTGGCTGTGGGAGGGGAAGAGAAAGACAGAGAGGAGAGGGGGAGGGGTGGAGAAGCAGATGGGCGCTTCTCCTGTGTGCCCTGGTTGGGAATCAAACCCGGGACTCTTGCACACCAGGCCGACGCTCTACCACTGAGCCAACTGGCCAGGGCTGTCCATGTCTTTTTTGACTCTTGCTTTTCTACTTCATATTCTTGCTCCAATGACCTTGACACTCTAAGTGCATCCTGCCTTGGAGTCATGCTCACTCCCTGGATCTTCACAAGGCTGGCTCCTTCTCCTCATTTGGTTTGTAGCTCAGTTGTCACCTCCAGGGAGAAGTCTTCTCTCATCACTAACTCCCAGGTAACTACCCACTATAGTCTCTGTCACAATCCCTATTTTTTCATCCTAGTCCTGGATGTTTCTAGTCTGTTTATTTGTTCATTTCTGCTCATCCCTCTGTACTGTAAGTTTGAACTAACCCCAGTACTTAAAATAAAATATTCCCAACCAATATTGATAGATGAACAAATAAATGTGGTATCAGTGTCTTCATGAAACTATATGTAAGAATATTTGCAATTGGTACTTTCTTGGAAAATTTAAGGAATACTCAAATATTTAAAACTGATAGGCAGTCTCAGGTTTAAAGTACCATGTTTGGTATGAGGAGGGGAGGAAAAGAGGTGTTACTGTTCTGTTTCCTCAAGTGTTCTAACTGCTTAAATTTCAAGATATTTAATTAGTGGGTATCAAAAACATCCTGCTATCTATGGTTTTATTGATAAGTGTTTCTGACCCATCCCTATGTTATCTTCCACCATCGGGCAATGATATAGGGATGATCAAGGCAGGGCCCTTCAGTGAGGATTCCGCTGCCTCATAAGCACCTGAGATGGGTGGGAGTATCAGGTGGTGGAGCTCCATGTTTTCCAACCTGGGCTGCACGTTAGAATCTTCCAGGGGAATTTACAAATATATATATGCCTGAATTTTATCACAGGGTAACTACAATAGAATTTCTGAGTATGGGACCCTGGCATCAGTATTTTTAAAGTCTCTCCTTGCCCCCTATAAGACTTCCCAAATGATTTTGCCTTGCAGTCAGGTTTAAGAGCTACTGATGATCAACACAGTTTGGCGTGGGAGAAGGGAAAAACCTGTCAAACATGCTAATCTAGGTGGAAAATCCCCCGACATGAGCAATCCTTTGCTAACAAGAGGGATGTTTAATTCTCATGGTGAGACATGGATTTTTACTTCATCAGCTTACTACAGAAAGTCGCAAAGGCTATAAAGTGGTCATAAAAAGAAAACACATAGATTTACTTCTGAGGAAAAAAAATTATTTTAGAGTGCTGACTAAACAGAGAAGTGTGGAATGTGCAATTTATAGAGAGAGAGGACCAAAGGGGTTTTGTTATCTCAACTCCCTGGCCAAGAAGGCAACCTGGGGCAACAGGGAGACATGCCCCAGGAGAGAGCCCTGCCTCGGACACTCACTCTGGTGCTGACCAGCCCCGTGGCCCTGACCAAGGTCCTGAGCTCTTCTTAACCTCGTTGACTCCTGCTGCAAAGCAGTGTGCCAGCACCTCCCTCACTGGTGAACACGAGCAGTGTGCAGTGACAGGCATCCTGGTGAGTTTTTCCTTTTCTTTCCTTTCCGTTACAATTTTACTTGCTGGTAGGATTATGCAAGTACTAAAGAAGTATTTGAAATGTCTGTTGTGATTGATCAGCTTTTTGATGTGGACACATTTTATCTTAAGCCTTGAGAGGTGTCATCTCAACATTTTAGTCTAACTTTGTCCTTTTTCTCATTCTGCAAGAGAGCAGGGATCGTTTTTGTGTCTGCAAACCAGGCAACCAAGCCAGGAAACTGGGAGTGAATGGCTGGTGAGTGTGCCGGTGGCTCTCAAGTGACTACCAGTCTGCACTGCAGGAAGAAGAGCTGCCTCTTGGCTCTGCCTGCTACAGGGGCCTTTGTCCGTCCCCTGGGGATCCTTACCATTCAGCCTCCTCTGTTTCCTTGAAGGAGGAGGGGAAGCCTGGACCCAGTTGCTCTCTGCACCTGATCAGCTTCCCACTGAGGAATGTATGTCCTACATGCAAAGGGTGCCTCCCTGTTTCTGCTTAGTAGCCCAGCCCTATCCTGTCTGAAACTTCCAGAAAGTACCTCTAACGAGTCTCTAACACCTTGCCTCATATTCACCACTCTGAACAGCTCAAATTTGGGGGTTCTTTCCCTCTCAACACCCCAAACATGCAAATCTCTGGGAAGAGTCATTTGGTTACTCTTTCTTCACCTCCCTGGTTTTTATTCATTCATGAAAATGCTTTCTTTATTCTGATCGTCTGACAGGAGAAGTCAGATAACTAACAGAATTACAGGACATTTAATCAACATTGACAGAAAAAGCATCGATAAAAGCATCCTGATTTTGATATTCCTTAGGAGAAATATTTTTATCAAGACTTTAAAAAAATATTTTACTAATGCTTTTATATCAGCTGGACATATATATAGAAGCCTGGAGAGGAATCTTGTATACAAATTCCAAGTACAACCAAAGTTTATGCATTATTGGCAAATGAAGTAAAACTTAAAAAGAATGTTTGTGAGGTGATTTTCAAAGGCCTTAGAAGTTAGGATACCGTTTGATCCTTAGAAGTTAGGGTATCACTGGGAACTTTAGATGCAACGGGGAAAAGCCCAATAGTGCTCCCTTGATCTCATGCCCCCTCCAGGCTCCTGGCTGGAACAAAGCTTGCCCCAGCATACAAATTCTTGAAAACAAGTTCTTTATAGGAATTTTCCATTCCCTCGCCTTTTATCACCCACTTCAAGTTCACGTTTGTCTTTAAATCCTGCTGAAGCATCCCCAACCATGTCACCAGAGACCTCCTCATTATCAAATTCAAGCGATAGTTAAGAAATCATCCTTACCTAACATCGGTGGCCCTGAATCCTGAATCCTGCTTGAATTCTCTTGGCTTCCAGAATGCTCCACTCCCCTGGTTCTCCACCTGCCTTTCTGGCCTCCTGAGGGTCTTGTTAATCTACTCTGGGTTCTGTTTCCTTGAGCTGCTCTCCTGGGGACTGGCTTTCCTTTACTGCCTTGACTCAAACTGTCACCTATGGATGGAATGTTAGCTTCCTAATCAGCACTTCTGGCCCTGACTTCCTTTCTTAGAGCTTCAGAATTGTGTTTCTGGCTGTCTATAGGTGACATTCACTCAGTTGTCCCACAAGCACCTCAGAGTAGGCTTTCCTCAATGGAACTGTTCTCCACCTAGAGCACTTCCCTCTCCCCTTTTTCTTCTCTTGCTTCAGATCACAGTATTTCACCCAATTTTGTGAGCTAGAAACCTGGGGGTCAGTCTTGTCTTCTCACATGACTTCATTTTTCACATCCGATTACTACAAACTACTAGCGACTACTCTTAAATATATCTTTTCAATATTCTTCTCCCCAGCCCGATTCCTACTTCCCAAGTTCAGACAGTACCACCTCTTGCTTGGACAAGTATAGCAGTAAACAGACCTTCCTCTCTAAATGTTGCAACCCTCTGAGATAAAAACCCTCCCCATCCCAGCACACACACTTTCATCAGGGTGACCTAACAAAACACAGAGCCTATCTCATTTTACATCAACTTTCCTGCTCAAAAAATCTCCAGGCACCTTTGCTGTCTTTAGGCTAAAGCATGACTTCCCAGATCCTTGTTTCTCAAAGTGGCCTCAGATAGGGCCACTCCCAGTCCGTGTCCTACTCTCCATTCGTGGGGAGGCTGTGTTCCTTTATGTCCCTCTGCCTTCCTGCATGCCTACTTCTTCCTCCTCCACCTGGACAACTTCTACTCATTATTCAAGCTCCAGCTCAACAGTGACCTCTTCTATTGGGTCTTCTGTGACTCAGAGAGATTTGGGTATTTTGTGCTACAGGGCAAAGAGGTAAAACACATGGTGTCATGGAAATGCCCTGTGAAATGAGACCCAACCAAGGTCTCCGCTTAGCTTCACAACTATGAGCCACTGGCAATATGCCTATTCTCTCCAGACCTGCAAAATGTCAGCAATTACAGTCCTTAACTTAGCATCTCTGTAAATGTAAGATGAGAATAATAATTATGAAACACTTGGCATAGTAACTGGAATATCACAGTGAGCACAATAAATGGTACCTATTATTATATTTAACCTCATAACAAACAACTATATGCTAGGTTTCTGGTTTATTATAATTACTTATTTATAGGTCTGTCCTTCCCAAAGTCTTGTGAGCCACTTTAAGGTATGTTCTAGGAACTATTTCCTCTGAACCCTTAGGGGCTGGCCTATAGTAAGTAATCAATAAGTTTTTCATGAATAAATAGAACAAATGAATGAAATACCAAGCAGAATAAACCTGTCTTTGCTCCTTGATATTTACCTTGCCCAGAAATCTCAGACTAGTTAGAGAACAGTGTCACTTAGTCCTCAGTACATCCTCATGAAGCAGGTAGCTGATGGGCTCATGTATAATTAGATTTTATCTGTGGACCTAGGGAAAAGAAAATTAAATAACAAATTAAGTAGGAAGTGGATCAGTAGACTTAGGCAGGGAATTAAATGTTCTCTATGTTTCCTGATCTTTGTCACTGTGACCTAAAACATGTTCTCTTTGGGGTTCACCTACCTGATGGGTCATTTCTGTATCCCAAAGCTACTCTTAGGTTCCACTGATTAGAAGTAGAGTATAAATACACCCTTTGTTACAAAATGAATTGAGTGCTCCCTAAATTCCTATGTTGAAGCCCTATCCCCAATGTGATGCTCTTTAGAGGCAGGGCGTTTAAGGAGGTAATCAAGGTTAAATGATATAAAAGAGATGGTCCTAACCCTTATAAGAAACACCAGGGCCCAAAGGCTCTACTCATACATAGAGATAAAGCCATGCCAAGACACAGCAAGAAGGCATCATCTGTATGCCAAGGAGTGAGGCCTCACCAGAAATCAACTCTGCTCGCACCTTGACCTTGGATTTCCAGCCTCCAGAACTGAGAGAAATTAATTTTCTATTGTGTAAGCCATCCAGTCTATGGTATTTTGTTTATGGTAGCAAAAACTGATTAATACCACCTGAGTTACTAGTTTTTGCTATAATAATAAAAACATATAAATTGGCATTGTTAATTAAAGGCTTATTGTATTCCCAGACATGAATGCTATGTCAAGTCCTTCACATGCATCAACCTTGTTAAATCCTCTTGACAAGCTTAAAAAGTCGATACTGCCACCATTTTACAAACAAGGAAACAGAAAATCAAGAGTGGTTAACCAACTTGCTCAAAGGCACAGACAACAAGAAGTGTCACACCTGACATTCAGATTGTCTGTCTGCAGAGCCTATGTGTTGATTCACCATGCTGGGTAGTAAAATCAGATTATCTGACATGAGTGAGAAGAGTAGTTAGTGGTTAACAAGAAAATTAATGAAAGCAAGAAAATAAAAAAATACATAATTTAAATGCCATTTTAATGTAAAATTCAGTTGCCAATATTTTATGGTGGGGGAGGAAGAGGAGGGAAGGCAATGTTCATTTTTTTCACATGGGTAATGCAATTATGCATTATTTTTCTTTCATAAGCCATACTTCAAATGCATTGCTGACCATCTCCAGTTTGAATTCCTTCAAAGTGTGATGGATCCTCAAAAACCCTGCTAAGCAATTTGTGTGAAGATTTGTCTAGATTTTTATACTCTTCCTCTTCCTAATCTTTTTAAAGTTGCCACACCCACACCTAATTCAAATAATATTTTTTAGCTGCACACCCTACTGAAGCTCTCTAAAAGACTCACTTTAGTTTTCATATAGGTGACCGCCCATTTTTATTATATTTTCATATGTAATTGTATTTCATGGGTTTATATTCTACTGAATTAAATTGCATAAACAAAGTAATCTCAACTGGATAACTATATTGAGGGGCAAATACAACAGATTCATAGTAATCCAACAAGGGATGTGGAGGGAGGAGGTGGTGAGTGGGCATCCTCTTAGCCCTGAGTGGTCAGATGCTCTGGGACACATCAGTGCGTTAGAAGGAAATGGAAAGCCTTGGTTAATCTGGCTATTGGGTTCAATGAAGTAGATTAAAAGAGCTTCTGCTGTCATGACATGACCACTATTCCCTCATAGTTTTAGAAGATGGTATCACATTTATTTAAATTTCCTATTTAGTTTTAATCTCAGTGTTTTCATGGGCTGAGTTTTCATGACAGTGTTTTTAAGACTTTGCATTCTTGGACAAAGCATATATCATTTCATGATGGGCTCCATGGTCAATGGAGAGTTAGATTCATTTTCTAACTATGATTAGAGGCAAAAATGATGAGTACTTCATAAATAAAGTGGAATCGTTTATAGTTAGCAAATGATTGGTGTGAAAAGTACTAGCATGCAACAATGAAATATAGGGTTTAGGCATTGATTTACTATCATTTTCACTTGGGAATTAATATAAAACACTACATCTCGCCTGACCTGTGGTGGCACAGTGGATAAAGTGTCGACCTGGAATGCTGAGGTCAGCAGTTCGAAACCCTGCACTTGTCTGGTCAAGGCACATATGGGAGTTGATGCTTCCTGCTCCTCCCCCCCTTCTCTCTCTGTCTCTCTCTCTTTCTCTCTCTCACACACACACGCACACACACACACACATATTCTCTCTCTCTCTAAAATGAATAGTAAGAAAACAACAAAAAAAACAACCCCCCAAAAAACCCCACTACATCTCTGAACCCTAGGAGAGGTGCTCAGTAGACACAGCAAAAGAAAAATGGGAAATGAGATGCCTGTTCTTTTAAGAGTCTCTTTTTAAAATGATTAAGTATTACTTTTGCCCATTTTTATTCCAGTTCCTTCAAAATGATTTTTATTTTAGGACAGACATAATCAGTGTAAGATGCTCAGAATTAAGCAAATCTAGGCTGTCAGAAGATAGCTTCAAGTTATCCTGGCCCTGAGGAAGCCCAACCAAATGGTCTGATTACATAAAATAATCTGCCCAGTGTCTCCAACACAGGAAGTGTGGAGACAGCAACACTCGGTGATCGTTCGCGGCTGCCCACAGAGCTGAGCCACAGCTGAGTTTATCTAGTTGTACGGTGAGAGAGATAAGATCCATGGAACCTGCTGCCATTCCAGGCAAACCTCACGTTGCAGCCAATCCTGCTGTACACAGTGTCTTAGGATGGTTCTTTGAACACTGACTACACATCAAGGGACAATAAAGCATCGTCTTGATGTCTATAAGTAGTAAGGTGATGGGTTGATTCTAACATGTGGGTACTCTTCCTGAGGATGTCTCAAACTCACCAAACAACCTTTGACAAGCCATATATTACATATTTCTTATTATAAAATTGTAGCTAATAGATTTGCCATAAAAATGCCTTAAGGATTGATTACATGGATCCAGGAATAAAATGAAGACTTTTTTTTAAAACTCTGAGTATCTAACTAAATACTTATTAGAAAGCAAAAGTGGATATATATATTTATATATTATATACATATAATAAGTAATATATGTGTGTATGTAAATAATTTATATATATATTTATATATATATATAGTTTCCACCTGTATAACACTGGATTTTTGTATTTTGGTAAATGTGCTGTGTATCGTCAGGGATGGTGCGTATATTTTAAATAATATGGCTATGTTAACTTATACTATAATGTTATTTTTGTGCTTGCAATAGCTGGCATGAGGGTAATTTCTGATTTTACAAACAGATAAACAGTGAAAATATGAGTAAAGTCTTCTTGCATTTTACTCTGTTTTCAGGGTTTTTCTTTTTGTCCCCTTCACATTTAATTATGAACAACTTTATTTTTGCAGAAAATTAGTGACCTTTTTGCGTCTGCAAGCCACATTTCAATATGGAAATACTTAGGGATTTAAAAATGGAACTGCCCTTTTCAGTATGCTGGTAATGGGGAAAGGTCTCATTAAATATAAACTCCACGACACACAGTAGGCATTCAATAGTTATTGTCAGGCTGAATCACATTTTCTACATTAAACACCAGAAGCTGTTTAATTCACTGGCAAAGGAAAACCAGTCTGTAGAAGCAAAGCTTCTTTGCCTAAGAAGACAATAATACCAGAAATTTTGGAACTACACCAACAAAATAAATGACTTATTATTCATGGTAGGTACCTATAATCACATAAACCAGAATGTCAAAAAAAAACCCACCTGATTAAATGGAATCATCTTCCCTTAGGCAAAAACTTCTTTCAATTAAGAAATAGGATTATATCTGAGCCATTTTTTCTTTCTGGTTTTATCTGAATTGTTAACTGAATTAACGTTATTTTTTCCCCTAAGAATGCAGAAAAAGGAGCAAAGCTCTTTTTATGATTTCTTTAGTGCCTCTCATCAACCCCCAGGATGAACTTGACAGTCCTAGGAAAATGCGAGAAATGACTAACACAAATTTAGGTTTCAATTATTCACAGCTCATTATCCAGCATGTGGGCTGTTTATAATCCCTTTTATTCCTCTCTTTCTCCCACATGTTTTTCTTAGGAAGAGAAATGTAAGGAAGTTAAACTCTCATCACTAGAGTTCCTTATCAGTTAGCAGCTTTGATCAAATGTTTGGTGTAATTAATTTCTACAGTGAGGTTTGGGGAATTATATGTGAATTTAAGTAATCCTTAGCAACCACTCAGAGTATTTTAAAAATTATAGCAGCAAGCCACAATCCCCTTATGTTGAAAGTACTTTAAATAGAGTGACATTGGATTATGAAGTCTTTTTATTTTTATTTTTTTAAACTCTGAAGCTCTAAATAATTATAATTAGTGACTTGACTTGGGGGGCAGGGGTGAACACACACTACAGATGATGTGTTGTAGAACTGGGCACCTGCCACCTGTATAGTTTTGTTAACAAGTGTCACCCTAATAAATTCAATTAAGAAACAATTATAAGTAATGAAATGTAGACTAATATATTGATGGTTTCCATTTGTAGAGCACACAACGTAATTTGGCTATATAGCCAAGCACAGTCAGAAGTTTAAGATTCTGGTCCCCTTTAGCAAACCTGAATTATGCATGTACTTAGTGGCATGCTCAGGGCTGGGAAAATTAAGATGAATTAAATATCCTTCCCTGCAGTAGATCTTGGTCTTTTGGAAGAGTGGGCAACTAAATCAATAATTATAAAACAATGTGGTAAGTCCAATGCTGGGGACTACAGGGAGCATTATAATATTACAGTGCTTAGAACTGCTTACCCAACCTGGCCTGGGGAGGTCAAGGAAGGTGGCCGGACTTTTAAAGGCTGCTAGAGCTTGTCCGGAAGACTGCCAATCTTCTGGGTAAAGGACGACACTTGAGCAAGGTTAAGGAATCAGAAGTATTATGATATATTCATAGAAAACAGGAGTTTGTTCCTACAGAGTGGGACTGGAGGCAAGTTTTATAAAAACCGTGGACTGTCATTTCTCAATCAGCCAACGTACTATGTGCATGGCTTAGAGCAGTGAGCGAGTAGCAGGTTGCTGCTCTTAGAGCTAATGGAAACGAAAGAGTAACTTTTGATAGTGATCGAGTCTGTGAGGAAGACAAAAACGTTAATGGGATAGAGAGTCAGGAGCGGTGGGAAAGATGGACAGCTTTAGAGATTGGATTAGCAAGAACCTCTTTGAGGAGGAAATACTGGACCATGAAGACCCAGGGATTTCCATGGATGACTTGGAGTAAACGGACCAGCAATGCAAAGGCTTCAAGGTAGGAATGAACCTGAATATTCAAGTAGCTGAGATGTAAGTGGTTTGTCTGATGAGCAGTGAGAAGAGGTAAGAAGAGATGAGGATGGAGGGAGAGGGGTTTGAAGAGAAAGCCCGAGGTCAGTTCTGCAGGACCTCACAGCCCAGGGTAAGGGGTTGGATTTCATACGCAGTCACTTAAGAAGGGGAGTGATGGGATCTGATTTATGCTCTAAAAAAGGTCACAATAGATGTTGTGTAGGGAATAAATTATGGGGGAGGGTTGGTAAGTAGAAGCTGGGATCCCTTGAAGGAGGTTAGAAATGATGGTGGCTTGACTATTTTGTAAAGTGGGGACAATGGACCACCATAAGATGTTTGTAGAGTTCTTAGAGCTATTGCAGGAAATAGTTCTGTAAGACACAATGTCAGATGTATCTCTACTGAAGAGTAGATTCAAGCATCAGATGGCGGGGCAGGATGTAAACTTTAAAGTCTCTAACAACTCTCATTAGCTCTGAATCCATGACGATTCTTACCCACTCTCTCTCTTATAATGATAACAATTGCTTGAAGGACTCTTAAACTAAAACTGGTAGTAAAATCCAATGCACAGCAGAACCCAGAAGGAGAAAAACTTAAATTAATAGCTAAACACCCTCCTCAAACATTCTGCCAAAGTCAACAGAAATTTTTCAATATGAAATTGAACTTCAACCTGAATTTCACTCCCAGCCAATTAGACAAATATTGGAGAAATTACTTGAGTGAGTAGGTCTTAACCATCAAGTTATCCAGAAAAAGTGGATGGGAAGAGCCAGTTAGGCTCTTGGAACAATGGGCAGCTTATAAAAAGCAATGGGTTGTAACAAAGTGTTCCGGGCTTGGGGTCTTCTCAGAGGTTTAGATAAACAAAATGAAACCACAGGCATTCCTTACCCATGGCTGGTCCTATCTTTAATCAATTCTAAATAATTAACTTGATTGCCCTGGAAATCTTAGTATCACATGAGGGGTAGACACTTGGGGAGTGAGTGTATTCAAAAATTTCATGACATCTTACCAACATGCTATGATTTGAACACAATGCTAATCTTTAAGAAGTTTTAGTCTGAAGGGGAAAAATGAGAACTTCTTAATTATTTGAGATTTATACAATTAATTCAAACATGGAAACAGGGTTAAAATCTGGGCCTGAATTTGGGAAGCTCTTTGGTTTGGAAGGCTTTAAATTTACAGATGACTTTCTACCTGAGAATATTTACATTTTTCGGGAGCTAAGTGGTGTATCTGCAGCCATTTTATAGAAGAACTAGAAGAGCAATAATGCAAACTGAAGCGGGGAGGATACATTAACCATGTAATTTAAAAGCAAATGATTCGAACATCAGGACCTTGCAGATATTTTGGTCTTTATTGGCAAACTGGCTTTAGATTTTCAATTCCCTCTTAGCATATAGATGGTTGGAAGTAATATATTAAAGTAAAAGTGTTTGGGTTGAGCGGGGAACACAAAGTATTTGGCTCTAGCTCTGAGTTTGATAGACTAGACTCCACTTATAGCTCTGGACATGATGAAATACCATTTCAAATACAGAGGCTCTGATTTATAGAGAAACAGCAGCTTTATCCATAGCAACTGCTTGGAATCAATGGGTAGGCCCACCCCTTCTCCCGCAGTAATTGGAAGATGGGTACTAGGTAAATCTCAATGACATTCACCAACTAAACGCATAATCCTGAAAAGTGGTGGAGGATATTGAAATATTGGGTCCCTAGGAAGCAGTAACCCATTTTCATCCAGTTGTATTCTATTTAATTTTGTGCTGAGCTGAGGTGAAGAATATTCAGCTTGACTTATCCTCTAGATCACGCCACCATTGCAACCGTCCGTGTCTTGCTCAGGCCCCTTTTCTTCATTTATCTGTAATTTGATATTCTGAAATTGTCAGGTCTCTTTGACAAAGAGAGCTGCACAGCCAAATGGTAAGATTTTCTAATAGTCACAAAATTCACCCACTGAGGACTTTCTAATTCAATCTGTGGGCAGAGTTCTGGAAAAGGGTAAATGAAAGTGAACAGGATCAGGACTGGAGCACCCTGTCAAGTGCATTTGGAAGTATCCTTTCCACGCCCCGCTCAGGGAGCTCGGGCACCTGGCGCTGGTTGTAATTCAGCCTGAGGAAACGGTCCCAGCCTGCCTGGCCTGTCAGCCCGGGAAACAGGAACGTTCTGTGCTGAAGGTGCCCTGTGTGCAAAGCTCTGCGTGGCTGGAATTGTATCCCTTGTCTCTATGGTCACCAGAGCAGGTGCTGAAAAGGGTCTCTCTCACATGGAGACCACTGCCTTCGATTAAAAGAGGCAAAATGTATTTTTGTCACTTCTCTACAGCCCAGAGAAGTGATGAAACCCTACTGCCCTTTGGTTTGCAGGCTGTGGATGAAGCACCCTCTGCCAAATCCTTGATCTCATCGACTCAGAAAGCAACAAGCTAAGTTGAGACCTAGCTACAAGCCAGGTACAGCTTGGTTGGAAAGTTCCCAGCAGTCTGTGTTCTTGCTGACTGGGGCAGAGGGAATCACCCCAGAGCTCAGCAATACAGCTACTGACAATTGGCTGCCCAGGTAGGGCCTGGCTCCTTACCATCACCTGCTTTGGCAGGTAGCATTGGCAGCTAGGATTAAAAGGGAACGTGTCTGCCAAACTCTACACTTGGCTTCCCAAGTGACTCGGTAGGAAATCACACTACAAAGTTGGGTTGGGATTAGAATATAATACTTTGGTATTGTGAACTTGACTGAATCTGAATTATTTCTAGAGAAAGAGATGCTGAATCTAGCCACTAGTTAGTATCCCCCACACAAAGAGATGTGTATTTCACCCTCCTTCAAGTGAGGTGAGGTCACACAGTTGAACTTACAGCATTGGCAGGAAACCAGAGGCCAGTGGGAATTAGCTTCTCTTCATTAATCTTCATTTTCCAGGGCAGCAGAAACAAGAATACCTCTGTGTGAAAACTCACTCTTTGTTTCCATAATTAGAAAACGAAGCTATTTAACTGTTGGCTAGAAAGGAGCGAGTATTAATTATAAATATCTCACAGCAAGTGATGGTGGAGTTATCATATGGCCCACCCACAAGAGCTATTAACTCTCGCAGATGTTATTTTAGACAATTCATTTTTAGTCTAATGTTAGTTTATAAGCACAAAACATGGACGCAGTGGCTGATGGCAGTCTGTGCTAAAAAAAATAGAGAATGGGGGAAAAAGACCCACTTTATTTCAGATGTCTGGAATAGAATTTTTAGAATAAGGGAACTTCAAATGCAAGGTTAGTACTGGAGTGTTCTTTAGAAGGAGTAAAAATTATGTGCTCAAGCACGAATCAATAGCTAGAGAGTGTCCTCAAAGACTATACCAGCCAACTGTTTTGAAGAGGTGTACGTTTAAGTGTTTTGTTGTCTTAAAATGAGGCAGAATGAGTCTAAGACAGGCATGGCCAACAGTTTTTGCGCCTGGGGCCAGATTAGAAAGAAAACCTTTTTCACGGGCCGGAAGAAATATTAAAATTAAAAAATGTTAAATACAAAAACGATTCGTTTAAATAAACAAAATTTTATTATGTAATTTGTTTATGAATAAATGTGAGTGAAAAAATTTTAATATACAATATTATTTTAATAAAAATGTATTTTAATAAAAATATAATTACATACCTTATAAATATCCAAACTGTAATGCAATCAATTGAAATAATATTTAATTAATAGAATGAGCTTGAAGGGGTTATATCACAAATCAAACAACTATTTCGTTTTACAAACAGCCTGGACATGTTTTCAGTTATCAACTGCAGCTATTGTCTATGCTACAATGCCACTTGATTCATTCAGTACATTTGACCACAAAAATAACGAATTGTTTGAACTTGGGTGCACACTGGCAAACTCTGCCTAAAAGAATGTGGGTTTCACATCACCGCTAAACATCAAACAGTTCATATTGAGTACAGATGAGTACAAAAGTTTAAATCTTTATAATGGAATTTTTTTTAAAAAATAAAGAAGTATCGCAAATCCATTCGACCAATTTTTGGAAGTTAACCCTAGATTAGTCACACGCGGAATTCTTATCCGTGTATCATTATCTTCTTAAATATCTCGATTTCCAATAATCAAAGACGCTTCTGCTTCTGAGTAGCTGAGATTTTAAAGTAGCGGAGAATATTAAAAATTTAATTGCGGGCCTCATAAACTCATTGTGCCGGCCAGATCCCGCCCGCGCCATATGTTGGCCATGCCTGCTCTAAGAAGTAAATCAGATATTTTAAGCATGCCTGTACATGCAGACACACACTTTTTAATAGTATTTCTAATAATACAACCATATTGTATGTTCATTTTTCACTTTTTAAAAATCAAGGTTTCTGGGAGTTCTTGGGAAAATAAAACATGGCAACAATTATTTGGGTCAATACTTCTTATAAAACCAAGTTTAAAAATCAAGAACTGGAGACAATGTGGGTGACTTTCCTAAGGGGATACATTGAATGCATGGGCCCCTGGCTTCCTGCCCCTGGAAGCTGCTTCGAATGACTCAGCCTGTGAGTCCCTACACCTCAATTCTCTCATAAGCTCCATCATTCCCAGTTCCAAAGAGGGTCAAGGAACGTCCATCCCTTCCCCTGTAAGCTCCAAGTCAAAGAATCTTACTGTCTCGCCTGTGAGTCCCTACACCTCAATTCTCAATTCATAAGCTCCATCATTCCCAGTTCCAAAGAGGGTCAAGGAACATTCATCCCCTGCCCCAGTACACTCCAAGTCAAAGAATTCTTACTGTCTCACTTGCCAAGTGGCAAATTACACTGGTTCACAAAAGACCTTAGCAGCTGCTGTAAATACGCAAGGCTAAAATGACAACAAGCACAACATTCTTCAGCAGTCTGTTGAGCTTTTCATTTATGTAGCACTGACTATTTCACTGCTAGGAACTTGCCTCACTGGCATAGGTGCTCTGTAAAAAGAGGAAGAGAGATGCTACTTCAATGAACTAATATGAGAATTCCTCAGTGTCCTGGAGCAATGCCGATTTAATGAAATAAATTCACCTTCTTTGCTTTAGATGGTTTTCACTTTTTCAGTGAATCACCTGATATCTATTCCATTTAAATCACATACATACATCAGCAATTTCAACTGGTGTGCTGCAAGAATTTCTTAAACATATAATACCTGACTGTTTAATCAGGGGCACTGACCTCTTTTCCCTTAGATTGTCAAATAAAAAAAAATTACAACAGATGACACAACAATAGCTGTCAGGTGTAAATGAATCAAAATTATACCTATTTTGTTGTTAGATCAGCAAAAAAATATATGTTCGGTGTGCCACAGAATTTTAGCAATTAGTTTATGTGCCATGAGATGAAAAAGGTTGAAAGTCACCGACACATGTAAGATCTAAGGACAAACAATAGGGTCATAGGACTGTTAAAATGAGGAAAGAAACTCAGAAGTCCTTCAACAGTCTGTCATTTCCCAGTTGGGGATGTAGAGCTTACATCCAAGGTTGCTCAGCTGGCTTGGCAGGTGAGGGGGGTGGTGAAGGTCTCTCCCTACGAAGGCATTTCACCTGAGGCCATGATCTAGAACTGATTTCCAGAACCTGGATGAACACACACTGATCTCTGAACTGTTTGTCACAACTATCCCCCCAGAACCCTCTTCTCGGCCATGTTAGATTCATCTCTCTCAGACCCATCCCCCAAGCCCCACCCAACAGAGGTCTGTAAAGGTTAGCAGCAGCCTAGAAACACAATGAGATGCTGTGACCGAGGAGTCCCACATTGAAAAGCCAAAAATATTCACCAGTGGGGCTGGTAGCATCCTCCTGAGAGCCAGGTGCCCACACAAACCAAACATATATAAATAAGGATGAGGGTGAATAAAGAGAGCAGTGTGTTTTCAAACACACAGGAAATAACAAAATGGTTTTTAAAGAAGGGCAGCCTGACATTCTGTAGGCTGACATATGGCCTAACTGGATAATCTCACCTGAGGTCAATTTTTAAAATGTTCATTCAAACAGCCACTTAATTTTCACTGTTCCTTTTATTAATAAAAGGCTGGGGGCGGGGAGGGAAGGAGGCATAGAGGTTGTGTGCTTTTGCTCCAGGGCTGAGGGGTGGCAACTGGATTGTTTGCTGTGAGTCACAAGTCAGGTCACACATCTGTGTTTTTTAAATATCTATTTACTTACAGGGAGGATAAATAACATGCTTTTATAAATCCATGCACACAGCTTGGGCCTGAGGGAGAGGCCCAGTTCCTCTCAGGGCAAACTGTTCCTGCTCTGAAGGAATGCCTGAGCCTTGTCATTAGGGGAGCTTATGACAGGGGTCTAAAACTGGCAGCCTGGAAACACGTAGCATTTGTTCAAACCCAGGATCTGAATGCGTTTGACCTTGCCTACACTTGCTCTTTTATTTAGGGTCCACCACTAGCTCCAGATGTCAGCTGGGCTAGCCCCTGAAGGACTGGGTTTTCAGGTGCTGTCTGTTCCAGGTAGAGAAGGGAGATTTGGAGGCCCTGACCCCTCGCAGGGGAGGGCTCTCCTTCCCTGTCCCTTCTCTGCCTCAGGGGGTGTGGAAAACCAAGGAGGCAGGTAAAAGGTTCTCTTCACTCTCTTCCATTTGAGGGAACTTGTCTGAGGGCAGAAAGGGACGTGTGATGTGTGTGGCAGTTCCCTACTTGGAATCAGCACTAGGGATGAGCTGAGACTTCTCTTGTCCCTTGACATCTCTCCTCATGGTGACCTCAGGTGCTTAAAGCTCAGCAGTTGTTAACGGGCTACTCCCCTTTCTCTTTCCTAAGCAAACGGGGTCTGGGTTGCTCTCTGCTTCTAGAGCCCAATGGAGAGTGGATGCCCTGAGCCACACTGATGGAGAATTTCAGCCCGTCTCCATCCAGGAGGCCCTTCAGCCAATTAATACTGAACATTATCATTAATATCTCACGTTCTTATATTTGTAGTTTGGTGTTGCCCTAAACATACTGCCCAGTATAACTCAGGGTAATAAAAATGTTTATTAGGGCATGAGAATGCTCTCATCTGCTTGTTAACATGATTTTAAAAATTGAGATATAATGACATACAATTTATTGGTTTCAGGTGTACAACCTAATGATTCAACATCTGTAGATATTGTGAAATGATCATCACAATAAGTTAGTTAGAATCCGTCACCATACATAATTACAGAATGTTTTTGTGTGATGAGAGCTTTTTAGATTTAGTATCTTAGCAACTTTCAAATATGCAATACAGTGTTATTAACTACAGTCACTGTGTTGTACATTAATGAATTTTTTATTTTACATATTACTGTAATGACAGACGGTGAGATAAATGTGAAAAAGGAGTGGTGAATAAAACTGCAGAAATAATCTTCTTTGGTTCACCTGAAGAAAAACAGACAGAGCAGTGTCCTCGTGGCAAGTGCAGACTGTAGTCAGGCTGCTGGGGCTGACGTGCTGGCTTCACAGCCCACTCACCCTGTGACTGACCTTTGGCAAGTTGGTCTGGATGCTTCAGTTTTCTTATTTATAAAATGGGGATAATGACAGTAAGAATCTCATAGGGTTATAAAGGATTTAATGAAAAATGCATGTAAAAACCCTTGGTACAGTAGCATGTAATAAGCCCTTGAAAATGTATTACTTTCATTATTGCTAATATTGAGTATAACTCACAAGCTGACTTACATGATACACCTTTTAAGAATTTCAGCAGCTTTACAAGACCACCACTCTGAATTCCTGACTTTCTCACTGATTTTCTTGTCTTGTATCAATGGCAGCTCAGATCTTGGGATGAATGACTCATCTGGTTTATACTTTAAATAATTGTTTTAGCACAAAAATGTAGTTTAGTTTATTGTTTCATAGTTTAGGTCTTAAAGTTCTTAGGTACAAAGTTAATTGTAAAGATGAATAACCTTCGGAAAAATAAAGTGAAACTGATCAGCTCAAAGCTCAAAATAGTTGATAAGTAGAAAACATTTTTACCTAACATCCCAGATACTACCCTTATAATAAGATTTAATACCGCTGAGAATGGCTTGGGCAGGCTTTAGCTCCTTCTTCCCAATTTCTATCAGTACTCTGAAAGCCATGTCACATCAAAAACAATCAATTTAACTAAAATCGCTATATGCCTTCTCTATGGAGGGGTTCTGGATCCATCCCTACATGATATATGCTAATAAGAACATGAATGAATAATTAAATACTAAATTTGGATCAAGTTCTCCTCAGGAGGCCCAGATAGCCTCAGTAGGGCTTTTACTGGGATTTCATGAAGATCTTTGACAACCTATTAATTGCAGTTGGCAAGACTGGGTTAGATTATACTTTTTCCCACTCTAATAAAGACTTGGCAATTTTCACCACCCAGGTGAAGATACAGGTGTAGATGGCAGGCCCGGATGGGACAACACAGGTTAGGGAATTTTCATGATGGTCAGCTCAAGAGGGCAGTCACTGAGTGGCTGGTTCTTATCTAACAAAGAATTCACGCAGCAGATGCTGAGATGTGAACATACTTGGGCCAGGAAAGATGCTAAAACTTAATACCTTTTGTGTCCGTCTTTCATTCATTAATGATGGACAATTGTGAGAAATGACTGAGGAGGAAGGTGATGTAAACTTCCACTAATGGGCAGCATGACCTAGACTTGTCACCACTGCCACCTGACCCATGGCCATTTCAAGCATTAAATTTAAGTTAGTGGGAGGAATATTCTGAACCTGCCTGAGCTGACATCACAGAGACAGGAAGTGACTGGCCGTGAGCGTCACAGACCCGGCTAAGCAGGGCGGGTGCCTCACCAAACATACCTGTGTGTGAACCGGCCAGCAAGGCCTCTGACCAGAATGTCCCTCAACTAGGTACTTATATGAAGTGAACAAACCAATATATTTGTAATCAGAACTTTCTAAATTATGTAGGTACAAAGAATTTTTAGGGCCCACACTGAATTCTGTATTTATTTCCTACTAGCACACCACTGAAGAATCCAGAACAGGGCCAAATACGAAAGGAAATAATCTGGGCTTAAGAACAAAAAGGAACTTTATCTAGAAAGGCCAGAGAGGGAGAATAAAAACAAACAAACAATAAACAATGATGACACCGAAACAGAAGCCCCGGATGCCCAATCATCTACACTGCTCACAAAAATTAGGGGATATTTCAAAATAAATATGAAGCAATAAAATATCCCCTAATTTTTGTGAGCATTATACTTAACTTCCCACCTTGCATTCCTCAAACTTTGGGGGCCTTGCCCACTCTAGCCTAGTGGTCTGGGCCAGGGAAAACTTTGCCTCCCAGGGGACACTTAGTAATGGCTGGAGACATTTTTGATCGTGGTGACTGAATGCTAATTGCTAGAGGCCAAGGATGCTGCTTAGCATTCTACAATGCACAGGACAACCCCCATAACAAAGATAAAAATATCAAGAATACTGAGGGTAAGAAACCCTGACTTAACTTTTACCCATGGATACGGCCTCCCTAGATTAGGGCTCATGCTGGTCCTGGTCAGGGTTCCCTAGCCAGTACCTTAGTGACTCAAGAGCTTGCTCGAGCCTTGCAACTTTGTCTGCTCTGCCCCTGAACCCCAGTGCCCAGCTCTGGACTTCTCTCCCTGTGCCATGTTCCTCCTCTGACCTCCTGACTGATGTTTTCTGCCTGGCTCATCAGAACTGCGACTGTAACTTCCATCTGAGACCTTCAGTGACTGAAGTCAGATCTTGTGCCCTCGTCCTCTGGTCTGAGATGCAGGCGCCTGCCGCGAGATCTTCCTGGTGCCACCTACCTCCCTGCTTCATTTTCTGCTCCTGGACCTCCCTGAAGATTGTAGTGATTACATGCACAGGCTTACTTACCTCTTAGCTGTCAGGACCTGAGCTTTCTCTTTATAATATTATATCAAATATTCTGTTCTACCTTTCTCCCGGAATGCCTGCCTTTTGACCATGGCTAGACCTCCCCCAAACCAAATCTACCAACATCCTTTCATTTGCACTGGCTCAGCCCCCAGGTCTCCCTGGTCTCTGTTCCTCCTCTATCCCTACCTGGCCTGCCCTATCCCCCCCTCACCGAGTCCTGCTACTGAAAATCCCCATCTCAAGTCCATCCTCCAAAAACACAGCAACTTAGGCTGGACTCCTCATAATTAATATTTATCAGATACAAGTTTCTGTACAGAGAATCCAGAGTAAAATCTGCACCTTTCAAAATCAATTCATTTAACAAAATACAGTTTTGAGTGTTGATAAGGTAAAAGTAGGGATCTACAGTTCCACAAAAATTAAAAAATAGAGGAAATCACTTTATCTTCAGGCAAGCAAATTAAATATTTAAGAACATGCCGCAAGAAAACTGGATGAATTTTAAATGAACAGTTCCGTGAAAAGAGTCTTAGGTGACTACTGATGTTAACTGTTGGGAAGGTTAATTATATATCATTTCCCTTTTCTATCATCATAACTTTCTGGTAATGTATCCTTTCCTTAATTATACAAGTTACGTCCATCCCTGTGTAGTAATTGCGACCAAAGATGACTTTTCTGGAGAATCCATGGACCAGCGAACGCTAGTTCTGGTCAGGTCTCTCAGTCTGGGAGCTTTTTCCCCTAAGACACAAATGTAGCTGAGTTCCTTTCACAGTATAACGTTTTTGAAACATCCTTTAGACAGATGTAAGAACAGTGTAATTTCCTCAGAAGTTAACACACGTTGCTGAAAGTGAATGTCATAGCTGTGTGGTTGGGCCAGGGACTCAATACAGAAGGTTTTACACGCAATGAATATACATGTTTATTTTCAGTGTACTGCATGTCTATTGATTTCTGAAGAGAAATAACATGGATCATTTACTGAGCACTTAATTTGGGCCGGCTAGCAAAGCCTTTTCCACAGATTATGTCATTTAATCCCCATACTGGCTTTATGAAGTTGGTGTTATTATTGCCCTTATTTTACAGACCAGTGAGCTAAAGCTGCGAGAAGGGACTTGCGCAAGATGACATAGCTGGTGAGTGACAGACATAGACAGGGTTTGTCTGACTTTGCTCTAGTACTCAACTGCAATGCTACCTCCCTTCCCATTAATATTCAACATCTTATTTATATCTCACAGTGTTTGGGAACATTTTCTTGCTCTGGTTAACAAATACCAGAGCTCAGACTTTCCTTCTTGGGACTCAGGTCAGACATTACAGATTCTTTTCTTAAAAAAGTTTTTCAGTTAGAACATCTCCCCGCTACACACACATCTTAACTAGAAGTCATTAAGTATCATTAAGGTGTTTGAATACATAGATGGTATATGGGGTACAGAGTGACAGGTAGGTGTTTGTGTCCCAAGTCCATTATTGTAGGAAGAATGCTGTTTCTGCTTCCTGGACTGTCCCAGGATTGCCGATGAACGATGCTTTGGTGACTATGAGAGTCAGCTGTGGGGTTTCCGGAGCTACGGAGCTCCTATAGTTCCAAGAGGGACTCCCTTTCTCCTAAGGGTAACCGATAAGAGGACTGATAAGAGTTGCCTGGCCTCTGATGAACTACTGGGAATGTCTGGAGAAGATATTTTATCTCATTTAGGTTTTCATTTTTATTGGGTCAGAGATCCAGTATAAAGAATGGAGCTTGGGCTGTGATTGGGACCCTTCAAGTGGAAAATTTCCTACTTAAGGAGAAATGTAAGCATGTGAGGCATGGAGAGAATAAAGGCCTATAATTCTTGGCCAGTGATGCCAGACCTGGACCACCTCTTGCCAAAGGATATTCCCAAAGAAGACTCAGAACCTACCAGCTATTCACTAAGCCACCTCTGCCTAAGGTCCTTCGGTGGCTACCTCTTACCCACAAACTATGGCCCAGACTCCCCAAGAGGGCATGCAGAGTTCTAGACCATTTCATTGCCTTTCCATCGTATCTTCAACTACCCTCCACATTGCACACACATTCCAAGCCTCCAGTCAAATGAGATTCCAACTGAGGCTTCGTTCCCTCCACTCCACTGCCCTTCCCCTTCCTCTAGGAGTGCCCTTCCCCACTTCATGGCTGAGCTCACATTTCCTGCCAGGCAGAGTTAAGCAACTGGGCTGCTATTGTTTTCATTTTGCCTTGTACAGGGGTGGACAAAAATAGGTTAAATTACAAGCAATTATTACATAAGATATAAATTATAAGTAAGGATACAAAATAATAACAAGAATATGACAAATAATATGAGAATTAAACTCTGTGTTTCTTATACTCACAACTATGAATCTAATTTTGTGCAACCCCGCACTATCTCTATTAGAGCTTTTACCATATTGCTGCATTTGTTGGCTTTCCTATCTGTCTTCCCAGATGGACTGAGAGATTGGATAGTAATTATGGTCAATTTACCTTTCTATCTCAGAACTGAGTACTCACAAAGTACTTAATTGTTCCAATGGGTGCTGAATTAGGTTTTAAAATTGCTCTGGGACATTGACAGTATTTAGCATACATAGCTACCTTATCTGGTTCTCAGTGAATCGTTTAATCTACGAAAATCTTCTTATCTTATCTTTTTGTGTCATTTAATATTCAAAGACATGAGGACAGTGCCAAGACAATTCAACAGGGAAAGAACAAAACACTCTTTTCAACAAAGGGTGCTGGGATAACTGGATATCACATGCAAAAGAATGAACTTGGATCCCTTCCTTTTATCATCCATAAAAATTAACTCAGAATGGATCAATCGTAGACCTAAATGTAATAACTAAAACTATAAAATTTTTAGATTAAAACAGGCATAAACTTTTGTGAGCTTGGATCAGGCAATGGCTTCTTAGATGTGAGACCAAAAAAACACAAGAAAAAATAGATACACTGAATTATATCAAAATTAAAAGCTTTTGTGCTGCTAATAATACAGTACAAAATTAAAAAAAAATATATCAAGAGGGCAAAAAGACAACACACAGAATGAAATAAAATATTTCCAAATTATATCTCTAATATGGGACTTGTATCCAGAACATATAAGAGCTTACAACTCATTAATAAAGTGTTAAATTACCCAATTAAGAATTGGGCAAAGGATATGGATACACATTTCTTCAAAGAAGATATATAAATGGCCAATAAGCACATGAAATGATGCTCAACATCATTAACTATTAGGGAAGTGCAAATCAAAATTAGACTGAGGTACTACTTTATACCCACGAGGCTGGCTTTCATCAAAAAGACAAAGAATAACATGTGTTGGTGAGGATGTGGAGATATTGCTGGTGAGGATGCAAAATGAATAACTGTTTGGTAGTTCTTTAAAATGTCAACATAGAGTTAGCACCTGACCCAGCAATTTCATGCCTAGAGTAATGAAAACACATGTCCATGCAAAAACTTCTAAATGAATGTTCACAGCAATATTATTCATAATAGCTCAAAATATGGATATTCTAAATATCCATCCATGGATGAATGGATAAATATATTTGGTATATCCATACAATGGGACTTTGTTTGATAATTAGAAGGTATATACTGACATGTTACAACACAGATGAATCTTGAAAACATTACACTAAATGAATGAAACTAGAGCACATATTGTATGATTCCACTCAAATGAAACAGAAAAAAGTAGATTAATGGTTGTCTTGGGTTGGGGAGGGAGAGGAAAAGGAATAATTCCTTAACGAATATGGGATTTCTTTGGGGGTGATAAAAATATTGTAAATTAAGATTGTGGTGATGGGAGCACAACTCCTTGAATATACTAAGACCATTAAATTTCATACCTTAAATGGGTGACTTTTATAGTGTGTAACTATATCATAATAAACAAGTTTAAAATACCTAAAAGAATGGGAGTAGAAGGCATTGGTGCACAGATAGCTTGGTGGATATACCATGTGTCAGATTGCAAAGGGGCAATTCTTTTGTTCCTTTATTTGCTTCTTGGAGGTCTTCTCAGAACCTGTTAGAGCTCATTTTCCCCTTCATAAATTTGAGCACATATTTTCCCAATATATGGTTCATAAAAAGCAAACAGGATTGGGTAACATTATTCTGTGATTACTATTGTACATTTTCTCAAGCACATAGGTGAATGCAACATAAGACTGTATACAGTGGGCAGAACAAGTGGCCCTCCCCTCAGTCTAGAGGTGCTCTGCCTAACAGACAATCCGCGGCCCATGACAGACTCTTTACTTAGAATTTAAGGTCAAGTGGACAGAATTACCTCTTTTCCGCTGTTGTTCTTCTTGCACACCGCTCTGCTTGGTTGAACTACAAGTGCTATAGAGTTTTTCTCCCTCTTCCGGCTCTTCCCACCCTGAAGGTTCTCCCTCTTGGTCATTCCTAACCTGACTGTCAGAATACAATTCCCTTACATCTTCATCCTCTTCCTGGAATGCTGCCTTCACCTTCCTCACCTTCAGTGAAAACTGATCTTGACTCAAGGTGTGCGCTCTCCTACATCAGCCCAGATCAGATGCTGGGTCTCCAGCACCCAGCAGAGAAGTTTATTCTATCCAGCCCCCCCCCCTCGACTCCATCCTGTGCTCTGACAACTCTCAGGGCTGTTCTTCCTTCATGTAGTCACTGGCCCTACTCCCTGTGCCATGTCTGTGTGGGACTGTGGGACAGTGGTATGCCTGCCATGTTAGACTACTTGAAATTTCAAATAAGACAAGGTTTCTCTGATGTTGGTACCTTTGTACACACTGCTTCTTCTGCCTGCAATTCTTCTCCTCCTCGCAAAGCTCTGCGTCCTCTTCAAGGGTCGCTGAAACCATACCTCCTCCAGGAAAGTTTTTGTTTCTGTTTTTTTCAGAAGAGTGTGGCCAGGCCTTCACAACCATACTAATTGATTTATCCTACAGCACATTCTTCTTGGTATTTAATCATGTAACATAAATTGATTGAGTATCTAAATTGTGCCAGGCAGTGTAGAACTTCAGGGATTCAAACATCTACTTGGGTAAGTGTTTAAAGGATTGTAGGTTTATCGTGTGAACTACTGTCATTACCTGTAGATGCCCATTTCCTGTGCCCATATGAAACCACTTCGGAGAAATAAAAGTTTGGTTTTTAAATAATTACAACCAAATGGTGCCTCTCCCCTTGGGTTTCATGTCGCGCACATGGCTCTCCATTTCATTAACCACCCTGACCCCTCCCCCACCCCCTATGGCAGACACTGCCATATGATTCAGTCATAGATCTAGGGTATTAAAATCTGCCCAGTCCCATCTAAGGCACTGGATTTTTGAGAGGGACATTCATCAATAGGTTGCCATAATGCCAATAAATTAGTGTTTCTAATAATTCAGTGTTATATCAAAATCAAAACTGCCTGGTGTGTGTGTGGGGGGGTTGTTAAAAATACAGATTAACATGCTGCCCTGGAAGTTCTGATTGATTTCTTAGGTCTCTGTGGGCCAAGGAATCTGCATGTCATGAAGCAGTGGGCACTGATGGGCTGAGTTCTGAGCTGCATGATTCTAGAGCCTTTGGGCCCTACTCCCATGCTAACACACTCCATCAATAACAAAAATCCTTCTTGAGTTCCTTCCTAATAGCAGAGTCAGGATGTCAGCTCTGGGGCAGCATGGTTTCAAGAACAGCTTGCTCAGAAGCATTAAAATAAACATATAAAACAAACAAAAACTTTGCATAGTCCTAGTTGAAGAGATTTACTGTTACCAAATAATCTTTACCCAGGGACCCCAAACATTACTTCATACTAAACATAACTCAAAAAATGATTTTCTGCATATAAATTTATATGCTTTCTTTTGCCATTAAAATGAAAATTTCACCTACCGTATGTATGTATGTGAATATTTGCACCCCCAAACTATACATATATTAATATTCTTTGTTTTGTGCTTTAATTTTTTCCTTAGCTACCAGAAACATAGTCAACTTTTTAGTGTTCAATTGAAGAAACATAAACACCAAATTATCCATCCTTGGCCTCCTGGAGCAGGTAAGCATAAGCATAATAATAATAGTTAATATTTATTGAGCATTTTCTATAGGTTGGGTATCAATATATCTTCATTTCTGTCAATCCTCTGAAAACCCTATGTGTATACATTACACATAAATAATACATATTCTTAGTTACATATGAGGAAGCTGAGGGAGATAGTCCTTCCAAGCAAGAGTGAAGCCCTCAGCGGTGGGAAGACCCTGAGCACCCGAGGGAACGGGAGAGGCGTAATAGAAAGGAGACTTGAAACAATGAAACTCTGCCAAAAATGATTTTCTTCCCAGTTCTGGCTTTGAGTAATACCGAGACAATTTGTCCAAACATGTCAACAGATCACTCTCACATTGCTGATATGACTGTACTGGAATGGATACAGATGACATATCTGTCATGCCTGGAAAATTTGAAAGCTATGGATAAAGCTGTTATGGCCTCAAAAACACAGGGCCCCTCTCCTGACTGTTTTTCGTGTCAAAGTAACATGTGCTGTGATGCGGGCAGTACCTTGAAATGGGTTCTTAATGTAGCTCTGGGGACAGGGCTGCACATGTCAGTTTAGGACAGGGGGATGGTTTCAGTCAGAACTGTCACTGGAACTGCAATGTACCCCACAGGGAACCTGAAAATACATGAACATCTACAAACCCAGGAAGTAATACCGGTTTAAACAAATTTTTGTTTTAGATGTTTAATTTAAACCTAACTTTTGGTGATTTTATAGACTCCGGTAGGCGGTTCATTGAATCGACAAGTTATTTGTTCTTTACAAAAGGATTCTACTTTTGCAAACCGATCTCTCCAGAGGCTCATACAGGCTGTCAGCAGTAGAGATATTAGAATATGATTTCTTTCTTTTGCAACAGCATTTTTTATTCTAAAATCAATGCCACGACTTTCATAGCTAATGGATTCTGTGGGTACGCATTCATCTGCTGCAGAGAAAATCATTGCTTAAATCAGGTTGCTCCAAATAGGAATGCCTAAAGCAAGCAAGATGGCATTCTTGTCAAAGCCACCTCATTCATACTCCAATTGACATATTGTATTCTGGTGCTGACAGCTCAAGGCTAGAGTTTTGATTAATCCATTTTCCTCTCATTATGAACACTCTTCCCTAAAGGTTCCAGCAATCATTCTAGCAAGTGTTGGACCTTGATGAAACAATGCTTATCCTTTGGTGGCCACTGTATGTACAATAGTGAAAGCACTGGTTTTGTTTCTCAGGTCTGCTTGGGCATTGCTGAAGGGGGCTCATTTGTGAATGCATGTGGTTCACCTGAGCTCAAGGCTACATTTTGTCTTTCTCCTCCATGGGTAGGCAGTGAGGGAGAGGAAGCCAGGGTGTAGTTAATCCAAAGCAGGACAGACGCTGCTGAAGAGTCATTCCAAGATGCTCTGTGAAGCAGCAGTAGACACAGAGCTTCTGGTCCACTTCTGCTCTAGACAGTGGAAGTCAGAAATTATGGATTGACCATGCGCCTCATAATCCCCAGTTGAACTATCCTGGCCCCTTTGAAGCTCACTCTCTGGCCTGCTGTTAATAGTGAAGACTCTTTGAAACTCAGATTTTGCAATAGCTAAAATATTCCAAGATATGCCGTGGCCAGTTTGATATCCAGCCACCAAACACAGTTGGGAGGGAGAGAAGAGCGGGTGATGGTGCCCACTAAGGTTTGGCTTCATATTGTACAGCATGGTGAATCCAGTTAACCATACTGTTATATATTTGAAAATTGGTTAGAGGGTAGACCTTAAAAGGTCTCATCACAAGGAGAAAGAACTGTAACTATGTGAAGTGATGGATGTTAAGTAAACTTACTGTTGTAATCATTTCCCACTATAGACATATATCACATCATTATGTTGCACACCTTAAACTTACACAGTTACATGTCAAGTAGATCTCAATAAAATTGGAAATAAATAAATTCTCTACCTGTTGATTAATAAAAACATTGGCTTCGTGCAACAGGGAAGTGATGAATTCTGTATTTGTTTCCCAAACCTGATTAAGATACATGATTCAAACACGGTCTGACAGTAAAAAGAATTTTGGAAATCACTGATACCCTTAAGTCCAAAACTTAGGTAGCATCACTTAGATATTCGCCTGAGCCAACCTGCGCAGCTCAAAGTACAGACTTGCCAACACCACACGAATCTGGGGAGGTAAACAGGAGACTGTCACTAGTATAAAGTGTCCACCTGAGGCCTGTGAGCTCTACATCCACTGGATTCTGTGAGTTGTTGACCTGATTTTTCCTAATATGACAGTTTATCACTTCAGGTTACAGTGCTACCAGCTGGAGGGCTTGGTAAATTGACTGGGGTTCTGATTCTTAATCCTGAGTTTCTGAATCAGTAGGTCTGCGCTGGGACCCTAGTTCCCAGGTGATACTATTGCTGCTACTCCAGGGACCAAATGTGAGAGCCACCTCCTGAGACCCTGGACAAGGGAACGCCTTCCGTGCCCTACTTGCAAAATGAGAATTTCTGTACAGGCCTCCATCATGTGTGTGGTTTGAATGTTTACTCATGAAAGGGAAAGAGAGAAACAGTTATTCAGAAATTCTTGTGTGCTAGATGCTTTCATACATTACCTCATTTAATTAATGTTCACGACAACCTGAACAGATAGATATTATTAACCCCGCTTCCAAGTTAGAAGACTAAAGGCTTAGAGAGGTCAATTCACTTGCATAAGTCCAAGAAGGTAAGTGCGCAGGCCAAGATTCAGGCTGGGCTAGTCTGGCTCCAGACTTCTGTGACATCCAGGCCTCTCCTTCCACCAGGAGAGGTCTTATAAAGCCTCCAGAGAAGAAAAAAAAAAAAGAAAGACCAAGTCAAGGCATGCATCTGAGTTGACTATGGGGACCACTGCTTCCTTTGTTTTAGAAAGAGGCTGTCCACATTCTCAATGCCAGTCATGTTGAATTTCTTTGCTTCTGCCTGTGACATTGGTCACCTTATGTGAATTCTGATCGCTTTACCTTGGGACTTTGACATTGATCTGGTCTCACTCAGGCATCGAGGAATCACCTCTGGCCTTTGAATAACTAACTTATCCTGAAAAGGCTCCCAGAGAATTCTCATGTATATACCTGCCAATGGGCTACCTGTCCATGAGGATGCCACACAGAGCTGGGGCAGAGCCCAAGACCCATCATACCCTACCTATCTTGACTGCTTCCAAAGACGAGAACGGTGATTCACTCACTTTTAATAATGGTGTGGATCACAGCATTCCAGGTCTGCCATGCCATAGTTTGGTTAATTCACCCCACGTTGAGACAGAAATACGTGTTCTGTTCGAAGCATTGCACACACACTGTGGTTGCATAATTTTGGGTAACCGCGGAAGGAGAAAGAAGGCAGTAAAATTGGAGCTGAGAACCAAATTTAAATTCTCACGACCATCTATTAATATTTATTGAATGTCTAGAGGAGGCAGGCTCCTTTGCAGGATTCTTCCCAGATTATCCAGTTCCCCCCCCCTCATAAATTTTCATTAAGATATTTTATGTCTGAATATCTAATAAAACTATAGGGAGCTGGCATTTTTTACTCCTCAGGGCGAGTTTCACTTCCATATTTTAAAATGTAACATAATGTCATAAAATAGAATAAATGAACCAACAATAAAAAAATTTCTATTACAACTAAAAAGATTTATATCCTTCCCTCGATCCTGCCAACTCCTTTACTTAGCAGAATAAACAAGGTGCTTTTTAAAACAAGAGGAAAGGCAGCCTCCCATTCTGCTCCCAGTATATTTACCAGCCCCAATGTGACAGTCTCATTAGTTCAGACTAAGTTCATCAAACAAAGGAGAGACAGCACAAAAAATTCTTCTTGTAAAATGCTGGCATGGTTTCATCTTCACTGTCCAGCCACTCTTTAATTATCCGGCAGACCCAGGGTAGGTAATCAGGTAGTCCAGTTAATAGCACTTGGTGTATTTATTAATTTTTTTTTTTTTTTTTTGTGGCTGAGACAGAGAGAGTCAGAGAAAGGGACAGATAGGGACAGACAGGAATGGAGAGAGATGAGAAACATCAATTCTTCATTGTGGCTCCTTAGTTGTTCATTGATTGATTTCTCATATGTGCCTTGACCAGGGGGCTACAGCAGACCGAGTGACCCCTTGCTCGAGGCAGCAACCTTGGGCTCAAGCTGGTGAGCCTTGCTCAAACCAGATGAGCTCACGCTCAAGCTGGCAACCTCGGGGTCTCGAACCTGGGTCCTCCACATCCCAGTCCGACGCTCTATCCACTGTGCCACCGCCTGGTCAGCACTTGGCGTATTTTAAGTAAATGGCAAACCAGGTTAGTTTGTGGGGTTCTACTTTTTCTCCATTCATGGAAGGCCTGTGGGAAATAACCAGTGTTCTTTATTAGAAAAAAGAAAAGAGATACAGGAAAAAAAATACAGAATTGTGGGCCCTGGTTCTTCCAGCGACTGCCATTTCAATCAACACAGAAATATTATGTCGTCACAGCAAAAGGGTGCTGCTCCTCCGCATACCCGATCACCAACCACAGGGAAGGGAGAGTAGAACGCCCTCCCTGCGAGAGGGGAAATGGAGACTGAGAGTGACAGTCAGGGAGGAGGATACCTTGAGGGAAAGAATCAGGAGATTCTACTCTTTGAACGCAGAGAAGTGCCATCTTGGCTTGGGTTAATTTTCATACTAGCGAGTCCCTCACTGGCTTTGTGATTGGAGAGCTCTGTCAGTATCTCTGTTTAAAAATAATATTGCTTCTACCCTACTTGGCTGGTTCTTTCTTCAGCCTCCCTGACCACCTACCTGGGCCCTGGACTTCTACCTCACTTGCCCGGCAGGATCACCAATACAAGGCTGTCTGTGTGCCATTGTGCCCAGGCAGCCAACTTCATACGGGGATGATTACCCAGCTTCAAGGGCTGATCCCACTACACATTTCTAGTCTCCAATTTCAGCCAGGCCACTCTTATATTTGTCCTTCATCAGCTTCCTTTTCTGTTCTCCTCCAGCCTCTTTATTTAAATCCTGCTCCATTTCGATCAGCAGCCACTGTAAGGCTTGCGTTGTTCAAAGCAGAGAGCAGCAGCCATTCTGCAGTGGGCAGCTCGCAGCTTTACGACTGACCCAGGGGATGGCTGAGCAAGGGTCAGCACCGGGACTCACCTTCCTGTAGTTTTGACTGTCCCTCCATACCATGTGCGTTACTCAGGGGCACCTGGCCTTGGCTTAGTCAAGTGGGCTTGGCCCTACTTGTAACTTGAACTTGAAGACCATTCTTGATTTCTTTGACTTTGAAACTCAGCATTTCTTGGGACTCAGCCCACACTCACTCCTTGGATCCTGCTCTAAAGGAAGTCTTACTTTCGCTCTGCAGTCAGCACCCAAACTTCAGCATTGGTCCCCACTGCACCCACCCTGGCCTCTTTCCAGGAAAGGTTCAGATGAAAGTGGTCTGACACCACAGTCTTCCTTACAGAAATCTTTATGGTTTCTCTAAGCTCACATACAAAAAAGAAACAAAACAAAGGAGTGACTGCCTCAGAGCTCCACCATCTCTAGGTACCATCCCTCATCCCTGATGTATCAACTATGCATCTCTGTCCTTGGTACTGATTCTTTCCCCATGGCTTATAAACTCTCTCTCTCTCTCTCTCTCTCTCTCTCTCTCTCTCTCACACACACACACACACACATACACACACACATACACACACACACACACACACACCCTTCCTTCCCTACATTCTTCATTCTCCTTTCCATCCACAGTCAGCTTGTCAGGAGAGCATCTACACTTGCTGTTGCTGTGTCCTTACTGCTCTCTTCAGCCTCACTGTGGTCAGACTCTGGCCCCCAGCACTCTGCTAAAATGACCTGGCCTATGACATCAGTGACCTCCACACTGCCACGTTCAATAAACCCGATACTTGATCTAGCATCATCATCTGACCTGCTCATCAGTTTCCTTCCCCAAGACCGTCTGCTCCGTTATATTTTGTGAACCTCTCCTGCTCTCCCTTCACCCCTGGAACGCCCCCCTCTGCTCTCCAGCCCCTTCCTCTGCCCTGGACACATGGCGCTGACCCTGGCTCTGTTCTCCCACCCTGCCTGCTCTCCTGTGACAATCCCATCGACTCCCAAGGCGTTAGGTATCATTTCATGCCAGTGATTCCCAAATGAAATCTCTGCCCCACCCCCTGAATGTCCAACACTGCCATAGCTCCGAAAGCCCGTGACCTTCAGCATGTCCAAAACCAAAATCATTTTTCCCTCCTCCTGCCTTCCTTATATTGATTTAATAGAACCTGAGATCTGGGCCTTATCTAGACTCCTCTCTCTTTTACTCCTGCAATTTCCCCAACCTCTGTTATTTCACCTTCCATGATTGCCTGCAGCTGCCCCACCTCTCCATCTCTAACCCCCTGCCCTCTCTTGCCCAATCTACTGCACTAACTATCATTTAGCCACAGGCAGGGCCCAGCGTGAAAGTTATGTAAGCAACTTAGCTCTTCTACTCTGCTTCCTATTAAGTCAGTGATTTTAAACTTTGGCCAAACATTGGAATCAAACATTTGGAATAAAAAATACTGAAGCTTGGATCCTTTCCCGAAACATTCTGTTGTAATTAGTCTGGGGAAAAGCTAGCCATTGGAATTTCAAACATGTCCCAGGTGAAATGTAAATGTTCAACCTAGATCCAGAGCCATGACTCTTAACCACTGTCCACATGACTGTGCTCTCATATAAAGGGTATAAAACCCCGGCTGTATGCGTATCAGATACTGGGGTGAATAGCACACAGGTCGCAGTCAGAGGGGAAGACGGCTGGGGATGGGCAGGGTGGATGGAATGGGAGAGCAGGGAAAGAACAGAAGGAAGCAGCAGTGGCAGGAAGTGAGGGGAGCCATCGACCCCAGCAGTGGACATCTACTTCACAAGGCTGCTACCTGTTTCCCAGGTACTCCAGGGGACGGCCCTGACTGCAGAGCCCCTGTAGCAGCCCCACACACGATAGACTAGGCTTGTTCCTGGTGCGGGGGCCTCACACTGCCCACTTCTGGGCTGAGACTGTTGTGAGAAGATCCAGAATTCTATGTTAGTGACTGGGCGGCGGCACCCCAGGCACAGCTGCAGAAGGCTGCAGGAGGCAGTGTGGCCCAGTGAGGTGGGACTCCTGGATGGCTTTCTCAGCCGGCCTCTGCGGATGAAGAGGCTGTCCACCCCCTAGGCCTCCCCTGCCTTATACCGTGGACACGGAGGTGCTTGGTAAGGGAGGGGTTAGGCATGGTGGAGGAACAGTTATCCTCCCTCAGCTCTCAAGAATGGAACCTTCCTCTTGGCTCAAGAAAGCTAGAACATTTGCTCTATAAAATAAGCAGCCATCTGTTTTTGTAAGCACATTTAGTACCAAATGACAACGAAGATCTCTAACTCATACTAACCAGGTGTTAGAGGCTGAATTGTGTCCCCTAAAGTGAGCCATTGAGGACCTAATCCCCACTACCTCAGAAATGTGACCTAATTTGGTAATAGGTTCTTTATAAAGGTAAGCAAGTTGAAATGGGGTCATTCATTAGGATGGGCTGGAATCCAGTATGACTGGTGGCCTTATAAAAAGAGAAAATTTGGACACAGAGACAGATCCATTCAGAGGGAAATGCTGTGAAGACATACGAGAATGCCACATGAATTAATGATGCATCTAGGAGCCAAGGACGCCAAAGCTTGCTGTGACCATCGGAAGCAAGGAAGAGGCAAGGAAGGACTGTTCTACAGGTTTGAGAGGGACCACAGCCCTGCTGACATTGGCTCTGGCCTTCTAGCTTCCAGGATCATGCAAAAACAAATCTGTTGTTTTAGTCACACAATTGGAGGCACTTTGTTACACAGCCCTAGGAAACAAATGCACCGGATAACACTGTCCATCGCCAGAGGCACAGGCTCTCTGAGATCCCTTCTAGCTCAGGAACCTCTGGGAGCTAGGTGTTTTGTTTTGTCATCTGACCCTCTATCCTCCACTGGCTATTCTCTGCAGACAGCACTTTGGCAGAATTCAGTGGAGTGCAGGTTGAAAGGTTTATTTATTACTCTCTACAGACAGGACTATTGCTTTATACATGATCCTAGCTACCATTTAATGTCTGGCTGCCATGTACTTGGTCTCATATCTTATCACCTTTCATTTCCACATTAACTGTGGGTCATAGGTAGTTTCATCTTCATTTTAGGATACAGAAACTGAGGTTCAGGGCACTAACTCTGCCAAGACAGCCAGCTATAAAGGGCCAGGCCTTGACGTCCAGCCCAAGACAACCCGGCAGCTAAGAGCATGCCTGCTTCCCTGCTGCACGCTGCCTCCGAGGCCTGACAGCTTCCGCAGGGCCGCGATGTGCACACTCTGCATCAGCAGTGGGGCTTCATAGGCATCTCTCTACTGACAAATCAGTGACTCCAGCCTTTTAGACACAGGCTTTCTGCTCAAGCTGGGGCTTTCTTGCCACTATTCAACTCAATGAATGAGTCACGATCCCATGGTACGTCCAAGGGACCTACCATGGAAGGAAGCTCTCTTCATTCCACCTGCTTTTTAACTGAAGATGTTTACTATTGAGTTTTAAGAATTCTCTGCATAATCTGGATACAAGTCCTTTGCCAGAGTTGACAATTTGTAAGTAGTTTTTTTTTTTTTCTCCCAAGAGTCTCCTGTCCTCCAAGGGCTTATAATCTCATAGGAGGAGACATATGCCATGCCAAGTCCGGGTCCGGTCCTTTTCCTCCTGTCACTGGGGCCAGGGCATCCTGTCCCAAGGGATCTTGGCCTGGCTAACCTGGGGCCACCATTCCTCTTGTTAACTTCGAGACCTGGGGCCACCATTCCTCTTGTTAACTTTGAGACCCTAGGGATACAAAAACTCCCAAGAGATAAGCACTGTTTACTGAAAAAAATCCCCAAATAGACATTTTTAAATTTTAATTCTTGTCTAGATCAGCCTATAATTAGTCTAGCTGCTGGGGCAGTTCAAATTATTCAAATACTATAACTAAGCTTGGGGTTTTTGTGTGTGTGTGTGACAGAGACAGATAGGAACAGACAGACAGGAAGGGAGAGAGATGAATTCTTTGTTGCTGCACCTTAGATTCTCATTTATTGCTTTCTCATATGTGCCTTGACTGAGGGGCTACAGCAGAGTGAGTGACCCCTTGCTCAAGCCAGTGACCTTGGGTTCAAGCTGATGAACCTGTGCTCAAACCAGATGAGCCCGTGCTCAAGCCAGCAACCTCGAGGTTTTGAACCTGGGTCCTGTGCGTCTCAGTCTGATGTTCTATTCAGTGCGTCACCGCCTGGTCAGGTTAACTAAGCTAGTTTTGTCTTATACTATAATGCCATTTTCCCAGAGAATACTTGCAATAATCCTCTTTCTTTTCTTTTTTCTATTTTTTTATTGAGAGTTGCGGAGGCAGAGACAAACTCTTGCGTGTGCCCCAACTGGGATCCACCCAGCAAGCCCCCTAATGGGTGATGTTCTGCCCCTCTGGGGCTGCTGCTCCAGTGCTTGGCAGCTGAGCTATTTCAGCGCCTGAGGCAAAGCCATGGAGCCATCCTCAGCACCCATGGCGAACTTGATCAGACTATTCAAGCCATGGCTGCAGGAGTGGGAGAGAGAAAGAGAGAGAGTGGGGGGAGGGGTGGAGAAGCAGATGGTCTCTTTTCTTGTGTGCTCTGACTGGGTATCACCTTGGCACTTCCACACACTGGTCCAACACTCTACCACTGAGCCAACTGGCCAGGGTCTTTGTTTTCTTTAAAAAAATCCAAAAAACTTTTTTAAGTCATTTGTTCACTCATTAATATATTGTCAAATTCAGTTTTCTATACACTATGGTGTTTATTCCATTTTCTGTACTATTAAGTATAAATATTTAACTTATTTTTATGAAGAAATTAAATATTTTCTGAAAAAATTGTTTTATTATTTTTCTCTAGCAACAAGCCTGAAACAAGGCTCATCCAACTCAACTAACCTATTTCACCTTTGCTCTATTGCAATTTGTCTAAAGATCTATTTTACACAATTCTATTCTACATAACACTGTTGTACCATTACATAGTACATGATTCAAGAACATTTTTTTGTAATAAACATGTTTCTTTTAATATAATACAGAACAAATTTTACCTGCATTCCAGTAATCACTGATATATTAAAAATGTATTCTTAATAGGTACACACATTTACAAGTTCAAATCTTTACTGTTTTAAAATTCTATGTGCCTTTTCCAGTCTATTTTGTTATTTAAATGACCCCTAAGTGGTTAATGTATAACGAATATGGTTTGTTTGTTTTTTAACCTTAAAAAGAACCATGAATTACAATTCTTTTTTTAAGTGAAAGGAGAGGAAATAGAAAGATTCCTGCATGTGCCCAACCAGGATGCACCCAGCAACCTCTGTCTGGGTCCAATGCTGGAATCAAATAAGGTATTCTCAATGCCTGAGACTGATGCTTGGATCAATCGAGCCTCTGGCTGTGAGAGGGAAAGAAAGAGAGAAGGTGGAGAGGAAGGGGAAGAGAATCAGATGGTCACTACTCCTGTGTGCCCTGACCAAGGATCAAACCCAGAATGTCTGCACACTGGGCCAGTGCTCTATCTGCCGAGCCAACCAGCCAGGACCTACCATGAATTACAATTTCACCAATATGATTACTCCAAACAGGATAATAAAGATGTTGGGAAGGTTTTAGTGCTATATTTGAAACTGTGAATAGCACACACTCTTCCCTTGAGAACCCGGGTGACCAATCTGTACAAAGTGCTTTTAAAGATGCTAATTATGGCTGATCTTAAAAATCAATGATGCCTGACCTGTGGTGGCACAGTGGATAAAGCATCGACCTGGAACGCTGAGGTTATTGGTTCGAAACCCTGCACTTGTCTGGTCAAGGCACATATGGGAGTTGATGCTTCCTGCTCTTCCCACTTCTCTCTCTCTCTCTCTCTCTCTCTCTCTCCTTTCTAAAATAAATAAATTAATTAAAAAATCAATCAATCAATCTGGGTTCCTTTTTGTTTTGAAACATCAAAGGCATTTTAAAAAATAAATGAAACAATTTGCTTTACAAAGCTTCAGAGGCAAACTCAAAATTATGATTATATGTACGCTTTTTTATTTTATTTGGAATAATACTTGTACCTGAATCTACAGGCAGGCACACACTTAACACCAATGTTGAACTGAGGTAAGCTTTATACACCCCTACACTGGTAAGCTGTCACTCAAAATTCAGGGCAGACATCCCTAAAACATAGCTGGGAATATGTTTCATGTTTCAGTGGGTAAAAATTCTCACAAAAGTATTAAAACACCTAGATCAAACTCCTTTGAGAAATAAATTGCCCAATTTTTATACACTCTGAATTATTAGCTGATGATAACCTTGTGAAAAACATGCTAGCATAAGGTTACACACTTTTTGGTTTATATTTGAATACTGAGGAAATTTCTTTTAGGAACTGCATTGACTCAAGTATCCACAAAAGGAAAAATAGGTCATGATGTGATTTACAGTCTTTGAGTGGTCTCAGCCTCTTACGGAAGAATTTTTTTTCAGGTTTCAAGAGGGACTTCAGGTCTCAATAATGCTATTACCACACATGGACTTTGTCTTGTACGTTTTCCTGTTTCATTTTGTTTTCGATGGCTCACAGGTGCCCCTTCCAACCAACGCACCATGCTAGACCAATATATGCAATGATAAATGTGAATTGATTCAGACAACAAGAGACAGATCCTGTTGATGGGACTAATTATGGAAGTAATGACTAAGGGCATGGTGTATTGGGGAAAAAATTAACTCAGGAACAAGTATTTCAGCTCAGTTCAGTGATGATGCAAACCCTGATTATTTCTTAGACTTCTGAGTGACACACAAAGGACAGTGGGCTACACTACTGCTGGAGCAGGGATAGCCACTTTGGAAAACAATTTGAAATTCTCTTGTGCAGCTCAGCATAAGCTTATCTGTGACCCAGAAATTCCACTCCCAGATATAGGAAAGAAACTCTCACACAGTGGTACCAGGATACAACAGCCAATGCCTTGAAACACAAATGTCCACTGCTAGGAGAAAAGATAAATTAATTGTGGTGCACTTACACGAGGGAATACTACACAATAGGAAAAGATGAATGGAGTTCAGTTTCATGCCACAAAAATGGATGGATGTTAGATTCATAATGTTGAAGAAACAAATTGCAGAAGGCTATGTACAGTGTGATGTCACTTTTTATAAAGCTCAAAACAAGCACAGTAAGCAGTGTGTGGATTAGAGGTGTGGCTACAGATGATAAAACCCTTTAGAAATACAAAATTCACCACAATGGGCATTTGTGAGTGTGGGGAGGCAGGGAAGGCACACACAGGTATTACCACTAATAGAGTATCACGTATATAAAGCATATTGGGTGGTGAATTCATGTGTCTTTAATTTATTATGGTTTTTTAAATGTACATATATGTCATCTTTTTGTATGTATACATACAAGTATACATATTAGAAAGATCTTTTTAAGCCATATCATAGTTTTGGAGTTTAAAATGTTACTTCCCTTGTCTAAATAGTTCTAGGCAGTAAGAAATAGTTTGGATTATAAGTAATCATATTTATACTTAAAACAGTTCTTGGCCTAACTAGGTGGTGGTGCAGTGGATAGAGCGTTGGACTGGGATGCGGAGGACTGAGGTTTGAAACCCCGAGGTTGCCAGCTTGAGTGCGGGCTTATCTGGTTTGATCAAGGCTCACCAGCTGGAGCCCAAGATCACTGGCTTGAGCAGGTGGACACTCAGTTTGCTGTAAACCACCTCCTACCTCCAACCCTGGTCAAGGTACATATGAGAGAGAAATAAATGAGAAACTAAGGTGCCACAACAAAGAATTGATGTTTTTCTTATCTCTCTCCCTTCTGGTCTGTCTGTCCCTATCTGTCCTTCTCTCTGTCTATATCACAAAACAAAACAAAAACAGTTTTTGACTCCTTTCCTGCAATAGAAGTAAGGGGAGGGAATAAAAATATCAATAGTGGTGATTCTTACTATAAAACACACAACTTCACCAGCTAAAATGCATTGACTCAAGTACCCACAAAACTGTTTTCATGAAATTGCAGAGAAAATGACTGGTAAGGCTAGAATTTATGAGTCGACTCAGAAAAGGCCCTAGGTGATAGTTTCAGGAGTACTATGCACATCAGAGTAAATCATTGTAATAAATCTTTGAATTTCTTTATTTAACTTCTAATTTCTAAAATAAACCAAAGTAAGTTTGGTACTCTGGAAATTCAGTAGGATTGAAATATTAATACATGGTTTATTTTAGCTTAGCAGCTCTCTGCCAGGCACATCTATCCCCTCAAAGGTCTGTAGGCCTTTGAAATAAAAATAGTATAATATTTACTGTGGAATAATAAAATATTAGAAACCTAATCAATGACAATTTGCTCGTCTAATGGATTTGGCATGCCATTTTCCAGCAGAGAGAAAGGCTGTAAGCATCTGAAGCCTATCTGATTAAATAATATTGAGTTACATAAAATCTTCCTACTGGCCAGAGTTATTTCAGTGACTTTCTTAATAGAAAAAAAAAAAAAAAGGACTTCATATCCTGCATGTTGATGAGACTTAAACTGATGAGGAAATAAGCATTCAGGATGTTAAAGAAATTATAACAACAAAAAATTTAATTCATTTTATTGAAGACAATTCATGTGCACTTTCAATCAGTATTGCTTGTTTGTTCTAATATTCTGTTTACCCCTTCCCTACCTTTTCTGAAAATCTTACTATCTGTGGGTGCTACCTTGTTCTCTACTTCTCAATGTAATTTCACACTTGACCAAAGGACAGGGGAGCTGAACAAAAGCTGTTGATATTTAAATACCAGCTTTGAAAATGGAAGTACCAGACTATTTTGAAACAGAAGAAAAAATTGTAGTTGCTTTAACAAAGTACAAAATGGGAGAATATATTTGACAATACGTCTGATAAGATAAGGGGTTAATAACCAAAACTTATAAAGAACTTGTAAAACTCAATACCAGGAAAACAAACAATCCAATCAAAAAATGGGCGAAAGAAATGAATAGACACTTCTCCAAAGAGGACATACAGATGGCCAATAGGCATATGAAAGAATGCTCAACATCACTAATCATTAGAGAAATGCAAATTAAAACCACAATGAGATATCACTTCACACCAGTCAGAATGGCGCTCATCAACAAAACAACACAGAATAAGTGTTGGCGAGGATGTGGAGAAAAGGGAACCCTCCTGCACTGCTGGTGGGAATGCATTCTGGTGCAGCCACTGTGGCAAACAGTATGGAGATTCCTCAAAATATTAAAAATCGAACTGCCTTTTGACCCAGCTATCCCACTTTTAGGAATATACCCCAAGAACACCATAGCACTGTTTGAAAAGAAGAAATGCACCCCCATGTTTATGGCAGCATTGTTCACAATAGCGAAGATCGGGAAACAGTCCAAGTGTCCCTCAGAGGACGAGTGGATTAAAAAGCTTGGTACATATATACTACTCAGCCATAAGAAATGATGACATCGGATCATTTCCAACAACATGGATGGACCTTCATAACATTATTCTGAGCGAAATAAGTAAATCAGAAAAAACTAAGAACTATATGATTCCATACATAGGTGGGACATAAAAATGAGACTCAGAGACATAGACAAGAGTGTGGGAGTTACGGGGAGGAGGGAGGAGAGGGAGGGAGTTGATGGAGGGCAGGGGCACAAAGAAAACCAGTTAGAAAGTGATGGAAGACAATTGGACTTTGGGTGATGGGAATGCAGCATAATCAAATGTCAAAATAACCTAGAGATGTTTTCTCTGAACATATGTACCCTGATTTATCAATGTCACTCCATTAAAATTAATTAAAAAAATTGTGGTTGCTTTAGTTATGTCTCAATATATAATTTCAATTGCTTTCTAAAATTAAAAAGTATATCATCTAGGCTTGGGCTTCATACCAATAACATGAGAATATTATATATAGTTGGCTGACAATCATCCTGATCATTGCCTTTACTTTTAGAAATAATCTCTATATTCTTCCAAAAATAAGATTGAATTTCTTATTGTGGTTTCAAAGTCTTTGGATTTGCATAGTCCAAGGATTTTATTTATAAGTCAGAACTTATGTAAACTCTAGTTCAGAAAATAAATTGGGGTGGTTTTTTTTTTTTGGCAAAATAGGAAGGTGGATATGTTATTAATAATAAAATAGAGACCTTTAAAGAATTCACCCGTTTATGCTGCAGAATTTATGGTGACTAAATTCCATTTATTTAGTCAATAGCATTTGTTTACCTCCTTCTGTGGTGACACACTGAGTGCCGTCCCAAGGTGCCCAAGAGAGTTTTGCTATTCAAGTGTGATTCAAGGAAGAGCAATATTGACAAATCTTGTGAAATGATCAGAAATGTAGATACTGCAGCCCCTCTCAGACCTACTGAGTCAGACCCTGCATTTTATCAAGACCCCCCAGGGATTCACAGTTACCAGACTAAGCAAATAGAAGGACAAAATGCTCAGTAAAATTAGAATTTCAGGTAAGTAATACTTTTTTTGGGGGGAGGGGACAAGTGTGTCCCAAATATCACATAGGCCATACTTACCCTAAAATAATTCTTTGTTGTTTACCTGAAATTAAATGAATTGGTCCTTTATATTTTATCTGGCACCCTTACCCCTTACAAGTAATTTTTATGACCATTAACATTTGAAAAACAAGGTAAGATCTGTTTTCTTTTCCCTTTGAAGAAATTTAAATACTCATGAATTATGTTGATGCTAAATAAAATTTAGAAAATAATCTTGATGCTAAAGGTCATAAAAACCTATGACTAAGAGGTCCCTTCAAAACTCCATGTAATAATGACATTTTCTAATTTCTGTTGTTGATACTTCAACTTTAGGGACTTGCTGACCATGGAGGACTGTCCCTCCCAGGGCTAGCTAAACAACTTGTCTAAGAATGTATCTTTATATACAAATCGACCAATCCAGAGAGCAGCCCATAGATACCACCATTATCCAGCTTCCATACTCTGAGACACTCTTCCGCTCTCCTCACCCCAGGGCCAGCCTCAGACACCTGAGAATAGCCTCCATCCTCAAAAGCGTGATGAAATTATTCCAACCAGCCAGTCTAAGCTTGCTTACCCTGCCTCACCTAGTCTTTCCTGTGGAAATCACAGTAAAGGATCTTGATCATATTTCCTCCCACATCCTTTGCCCCCAGACTGACCCTGGTGCTTCCCCGTGTGGCCCTGTGAACTACGCTGTGCCTTCTATTTCTAGAGATCTGTGAGTATAAAAACAAAAAAATTACTCTTTCATGACAAGCATTTCTGTGTCTGCATGTCATACCACACCTGATCTAAACAAATCCCAGGTACCTTTTTTAAATATCCCCCCCCACCAACTCAATAAAATGATATTAGATTGCCCTTGGAATTGTGATCCAATCAACCTTCCCATGGGATAGACTGGAATGGTGGGGAAGGGCATTAAATTGAGGCTCCAAGATAATAAAATTCAGCTAGAAGAAAATTCAGTTTTCTGGATAGTGAGCCTACACAATGCTTGGAAGCATTTTGGTGATTCAATATTGTGACTTTTCATTCAGAAGTCAGCTGTCACACAGCCGTCATCTTCCACAGAGCTCTTCAGGTCACTGCAGGCCCAGCAGTCACAGAAAGACATATTGCAGCGCTTTCAAAGAGTGGAGGAATGATTTTGAGGCTACATGTCACAGCTTTCACACGTGTTGAGAAATGGAGAAGGCAGAGTTTCTGTGTGCTGTTCAAGGTCATCTGGAAAACCAGCACCAAAAGACATAGGTCTCCAAACCTATTACGTGGTAAGACACAAAGTTGTCTACATCATTTTCCCATTGAGTCACCCGGGTGTTTATTTTTTTTCTTCTTTAGTGCCTTCTTCTTCTTCTTCTTCTTCTTCTTCTTCTTTTTTTTTTTTTTTTTGCTAGTAGACAAAGGAAATTTTGAAAAGTTGACAGCAGCCTCTGATTCTAAATGTTAAGGACATCAAGGTTCTATTTAAGATCACTCTCAATTGGAGAAATGAACAAGATCTTTTTCTTTTTCTTCACTATTTTTCATAATTTTACTGTTACTTGCCCAGTTAACATTCGCCAAGTATACAAAGCATGTGCTTGGTAGAGGAGAGAGCAGAACAGTGACACTGTCAGCTAGGAGAGGAGCTCACAGAGAAGCTGCCTGGAGAGGGGGAGTGTGATGCCCAGAGACGGGCAGCGCGAACCCGCAATGCCTTTACAATGACGTCTGGAACTCCCCAGTGCTAACCTGTGAAAGAAATTCAAGCAATGATGCCTCCTTACTCTTGCAATCTGAATTGTACACAGGACTGATACGCAGAAAAAGCAACTGATTATGGATCTGATTTGAGGAGTTCTAGTGTGTCATAAAGAATCTGAGTGGTTTTTTCCATATATTGTTGGATCCGGTTTGCTAATATTTTGTTGAGGATTTTAGCATCTATATTCATCAGGAATATTGGCCTATAACTTTCCTTCTTTGTGCTGTCTTTGCCTTGTTTTGGAATCAGAATTATGCTTGCCTCATAAAAGGAGCTTGGAAGTCTTCCTTCCTCTTGAATTTTTTGAACTAGCTTGAGAAGGATAGGAGTTATTTCTTCTTTGAATAGTTGGTAGAATTCACTTGTGAAGCCATCTGGCCCAGGACTTTTCTTTGTTGGGAGTTTTTTGATAACTGTTTCTATCTCATTTGGTGTAATCAGTCTGTTTAGGTTTTCTGATTCTTCCAGACTGATTTTTGGAAGATTGTATGTTTCAAGGAATTTGTCCATTTCATCTAGGTTGTCTAGTTTTTTGGCATACAGTTCTTCATAGTATTTTCTTACAAGCCTTTGTATTTCTGTTGTGTCAGTTGTTATTTCTCCCCTCTCATTTAAGGCAGGGGTGCCCCTTTTCACCACTCTTATTCAACATAGTCCTGGAAGTCCTAGCCACAGCGATCAGACAAGAAGAAGAAATAAAAGGCATTCAAGTTGGAAAAGAAGAAGTAAAGCTATCATTATTTGCAGATGATATGATATTGTATATAGAAAATCCTAAAGTCTCAGTCAAAAAACTACTGGACCTGATAAATGAATTCAGCAAGGTGGCAGGATATAAAATTAATACTCAGAAATCAGAGGCATTTTTATACACCAACAATGAACAATCAGAAAGAGAAATTAAGGAAACAATCCCCTTCACTATTACAACCAAAAAATAAAGTACCTAGGAGTACATTTAACCAAGGAGACTAAAGACTTGTACTTGGAAAATTATAAAACATTGATAAAAGAAATCAAGGAAGATATAAACAAGTGGAAGCATATACCATGCTCATGGTTAGGAAGAATAAACATCATTAAAATGTCTGTATTACCCAAAGTAATTTATAAATTCAATGTAATACCAATTAAAATACCAGTGACATACTTTAAAAATATATATCACATATTCCAAAAATTTATATGGAACCAAAAGAGAACACAAATAGCCTCAGCACTCTTAAAAAAGAAGAATAAAGGGAGAGGTATCATACTTCCTGATATCAAGCTATACTACAAGGCCATTGTACTCAAAACAGCCTGGTACTGGCATAAGAACAGGCACATAGATCAATGGAACAGAACAGAGAACCCAGAAATAAACCCACAGCTCTAAGGACAGCTGATATTTGACAAAGGAGGTAAGGAAATACAATGGAGTAAAGACAGCCTCTTCAACAAATGGTGTTGGGAAAATTGGACAGCAACCTGCAAAAAAATGAAACTAGACCACCAACTTACACCATTCACAAAAATAAACTCAAAATGGATAAAAGACTTAAATGTAAGGCGTGAAACCATAAGCATCTTAGAAGAAAACATAGGCAGTAAGCTCTCTGACATCTCTCGCAGCGATATATTTGCTGATTTATCTCCACAGGCAAGGGAAATAAAAGACAGATAAACAAATGGGACTATATCAAATTAAAAAGCTTTTGCACAGCCAAAGACAATAAGAACAGAATAAAAAGACAAACTACACAATGGGAGAACATATTTGACAGTATGTCTGATAAGGGGTTAATAACCAAAATTTATAAAGAACTTGTAAATCTCAACACCAGAAAGACAAACAATCCAATCAAAAAATGGGCAAAAGAAATGAATAGACACGTCTCCAAAGAGGATATACAGATGGCCAATAGGCATATGAAAAAATGCTCAACATCATTAATCATTTGAGAAATGCAAATTAAAACCACAATGAGATATCACCTCACACTGGTTAGAATGGCGCTCATCAACAAAACAACACAGAATAAGTGCTGGCGAGGATGTGGAGAAAAGGGAACCCTCCTGCATTGCTGGTGGGAATGCAGACTGGTGCAGCTCTGTGGAAAACAGTATGGAGATTCCTCAAAAAATTGAAAATCGAACTGCCTTTTGATCCTGCCATCCCACTTTTAGGAATATACCCCAAGGACACCGTAGAACAGTTCCAAAAGGAGAAATGCACCCCATGTTTATAGCAGCATTGTTCACAATAGCGAAGATCTAGAAACAGCCCAAGTGTCCGTCAGAGGACAAGTGGATTAAAAAGCTTTGGTACATATATACTATGGAATACTACTCAGCCATAAGAAATGATGACATCGGATCATTTACAATAACATGGACGGACCTTGATAACATTATACGGAGTGAAATAGGTAAATCAGAAAAAAACTAAGAACTATATAAACCAATGCATAGATGGGACATAAAAATGAGACTCGGAGACATGGACAAGAATGTGACGGTAACAGGGAGTAGGGTGGAGGGGTGGGGAGGGGGCAAGGAAGGAGAGGGAGGGGGTGGGGGGAGGGGAGGGGCACAAAGAAAACCAGATAGAAGGTGACGGAGGATGATTTGACTTTGAGTGAGGGGTATGCAACATAATCAAAGGTCAAAATAATCTGGAGATGTTTTCTCAGAACATATGTACCTTGATTTATCAATGTCACTGCATTAAAATTAATAATAAAAAAAAAGAATCTGAGTGGCCTTTGTCCCTGGTTCTTGACAGGGAGCCCCTTACCACTTGGAATTTTCAGAGTGAGGAGAGTATCTCTGCTGTGATTCTTGGTGGGCCCCTCAGACCACACCTGATAGTTTATGCTAAGGAGGTGACTCAGGATGGGGGCTAGTAGACCAAAAAAGACCATCTGACTAGGCAGTTAAGGCTTTGAGCCAGGTGCTATCACCATCTCTGGAGAAGAGAGAGGGGCTGGAGGCTGAGTTCAACCTTCTGGCCAGCGACTTAATCAATCATGCTTACTTAATGAAACCCATAAAAAACTCTGGACACTGAAGCTAAGGAGAGCTTCCCTAGTTAGCATTTCTCTGCATATTGTCACAATCTATATGCTAAGAGGGTAATGCATCCCTGAGGACAATGGGAGTTTCAAGTTTGGAAACCTCCCAGACTTCTCCCATGTGTCTCTTCAAATTTGTATCTTTTTGCTGTAGTGAAACTAATCAGAAGCGCAGTGCTTCCAGTGAGTTTGGTAAGTCTTTCTGGTGAATCATCAAACCCAGGAGAGTAGCTGGAATGCCTGAATTTGTAACTGGTTGGTCAGCACTAGGGTGGCCCTGGGAATCCTCCAAATTGTGGCTGGTATCTGAAGTCAGGGCAGTCTGTGGAGGACATTGCCTTTAACCTATGGGCATCTAGGAATACATGTGCCCTAAAATATTCATATTTATCTTCTCCCTCATTCCTTCCCTCCTAAAGAATGTTACACATAGTTTTAGAATAGAAAACTCCTTAGTCCCTTTATTGTATTAGTGCGGTTTTCCTGCTTGCTTATTTCACTCCAGTTTTGCCAAGGACTCGCTCAGTTTCTTTCCCAAGGTGCATGTTTAATTCAGAGGGTAAACGTGAAAGTTGTGCTAGCACAGTGTCACCTGGCAGGAGCTGCAGCAGGGGACACCCAAATCTAGAAGGATTCTATGTGTCAGTCCACAAAATCATGGCGAGCTGAAGAAGTTCAAACAACTTTCATGGCCAAAGGTGCCAGAACCAGGTGTACCTCTGCGACTTTTCCCTGTCATTAGGCTTCAGCCACAGTGGCCTTCTTCCTACCTCTTGGCCACTTGACTTTGTTCTCGCTTCAGATCCCTGGCCCTTGGTTTCTCTGGAATGCTCTCTCTCTGGAATGGCTCCATCTCAGCATGTACTTTCAGCTCCAATGTTACCTCCTCCCAGGGGTATCCTGACCATTCTATGTACAGTGACCTCCCCACCCCCCAGCACTCCCTGGAATGCCTCCCTAGCCTACTCTTTCGTTTATTTTCTTTGTGGCACTTTGTACTACAGAATGATAGCAGCTATGCATCGGACTACAATGTCTTTTCCTGTTTCTACCTCTCCTGTACACCTCCCTCCCCCCACGGAAGTGTGGGCTGGCTCATGGAACAGCCACTGGTAGCTACTAGTGAATAAAGCGGCAGCACAAACAGCATTCACCAGGCACTTCACATGGCGGAGGGTAGTGTGAGACCTAAAGGAAGTTCCTCTCTAGGGGACCTGGGGAAACTGAGTCACGAACACATACAAATGAGAGAAGCCCAGACATTTCTGTGGCTGCCCCTGTCCTCTGATTGCTGTGGTTCCAGGTCTTGCTTGGCCTTTCTTCTTCCTGTGTCTTGGGAAGCAGGATACTTTGATCAGTATCCCTGGCTGCCCGATTCCTACATTTCTCCCCCACAGTCTTAGAAAAATACAATAGGCCCGCCTTTTCCTTTCTTTTATTTACTTATTTATTTATTTTCAAATTAACATTGCCTCCCAGGAAGCATAAAGTGGAGACCAAAAAGAAGAATAATATAAAAACTGATAAAGAAATTGGGAAAAAAATGTATAGGAAATTAAGATTCAGGGCTTCCAAAAGTTACTAAACTTCCAGCAGGAAATATAAGGCCATATTAACTAGGAAAAAAAAAGAACTGATGGTGTAATTATTTTTTTATATTATTCTTAGGGCACAGTTTTATCAGGACTTTTATTAGATGTGATTGGTGAGTTTAAAGTATAGTTGGATCTGTGGCATAGTAAGAGAAATAGGGAATTTGATAGTATGCATACAATATGCCATAATTTAGCTTTAGTGTTAAAGACAGAACAAATACCAACGATTGGTTGCCTGTCTCAGAAGAAAAAAAAAATACAGAAAGCAAAAAAATTTATCCAATTTAGTGAATTAAAATTTAACCAATTTAGAATCAAATTAAAATGCCACAGGCCCAACGCCAAGACATATTCCTGGATTGGAATTTGTTCAAACCCCAAATTGAACCAGCTGCAATTCCCACTTTTAAAGGGAAACTGCCATTATATCTGAAAGGTGGAACAAAACCTCCTTGGGATATTTATTCCCTAGATAAACAAATACACTTTTCCTCCAATATGCTCAACATAGATAAGAGAAGGTACCGGTTATAGTTATGGATGACATAAGAAAGGGCAGCCACATGTTTTCGCTATGTGGCATAACTGCTTACAATATTGTCACAGTTATAACTTGTGTTATGGATAGAAAACTTGAATGCCTAATATTTCATCAGGGAGGATGTTAGTATTTCTTAGATTCAGAATATGTCAGAGCAACAAGAGACATTCTAGAATGCCTAGCTGCCATTCAAGACCTTCATTTTGCAGATGAACAGACCAAGAGATTCAGTAATACTAGTGACGGACTCCCCCCCCCCAGGTCTCACTTGGCCCCATGTCCTCATTGATTCATTCCACAAATATTTATGGGCATAGGCTTCACTTAATTAAGAATAAAATATGATTTAGGACCTTCAGATTATGAGAGTGATGTGCTGCTGACTGTGTTATAGTCAATATCATACTAACTATGTGTGGCGTCAGATAGTTATTAGATATATTATGGTGACATAATGTTGTATGTCAACTATAATTAAAAAATAAAATATGACTAAGATTTGTTATCTGCTGGAAAGGTGCTCACAGCAGAACGACACATAGTCCATACCATGTTTTCAGTCCTAGGAACATTATCAACAGAGCTAGATTCCACTGCAATCCCAACAGTAAACATTTATAAATGCTGTTAAAATGTAACTGCATTTTTTGAAAAATATATAGTAGCTAAGGTTGAAAGAAAAGGTTATGGTCACAGTGATCAAGTCACAGCTGACTATAGTGTGTACTGAGCCTAGACCTCCCTGATAAGATGAGGAGGTGGGAGTGGGAGCCAGGATAGAGAACCCTCCATAAAACCAGACTCTGAAAAAGATGCCCCTTCCACTCACAGGAAGACAAGAAACTTTCTTCCCAAAGCTGGTCCCAAAGTATAGCTATTTAGAAGTACTTGTCTACTCCAATCAATCATCAACATGTATTTGCTGAATGCCCATTCTGCGGACTGGACTGTACATGAAGTGGGTGATGCGGCTCCCCTCCTGTTCAGCTGGAGATATAAGATCTCATGACATGATGGGTAAATGAATAAAGGGTGAACTGTGTGGTGCAGATAGAACGAACGATTGCTTATCGTTTCTGGTTTTTTTTCCAGGGCTCCCTTTTATTATCTGCAGGATAAAGTCCAGATCTTTTACCAGTTTCAGGGAACCTTTCTATTTGGTCCCCGCTTCCTTTCCCAGCCTCAAAGCTCCTGCTTTATCAGATCACATGCAATTTTTCAGACTTACCGTGTGTGTGTGTGTGTGTGTGTGTGTGTGTGCGCGCGCGCATATGTGTGTACCCAAGGTCATCTCTTCTACTTAAAATGTACTTCCCACTTTTTTTGCTCAATTCTTCCTCATCCATTTATAAATCTCCTCCACTGGGAAGTCTCCTCTACTCCCTACAGAGTCTTGTGCTTCTATTTCCATTATACGTATATAGAGCTAACAGCATGATAGCAATTTCACATTGTATTGAAAATCTCTTACATTTGTCTCTTTCCTTCATTACCTTATTACCCTAGATTTTACAGTGAGGATGAGGATTTTTATCTCGTTTTTATTTGGGTCCCTAGTGCTTAATTTGAAACCTGGATACACAGTAAGTCCTCAATAAATATTTGTTGAATAAATTCCAATGGGGGAGGTGGCAGATGGCAGGTAGATTTTCTTCCATAGGGTTGAAAGATGTGAGAAAATCACAGAGCATGGTAGGGCAGAATGATTCTAGAGTGATACCTACAAAACCCTACAGGAGGTAAGTGAGATAAACTTGCCAACTGAATCCTACTATCTGTTCTAAAATCAGGACCTATCACTGACAATACCCGAATGAAAACTTAAAAGAAAAAAATGGATCTTTTAATGTTAACAAGTGGTATAGTTGGAATATGTAACTAATTTAAAGAAAAACACTATTAAAGTTAGAAATGATTATCTATAAAAATACTTTAAGGTTATATATATTTTACTTTTTAATGTAATTTCAAGACAACAACCACATCTTATGCCATAATATTCTTAGAAGCCATATTGAAGAAGTACTCTTTGGCTAGGACACAGATGCAATATAATAATATGATAATACTATTTTAATATTAATTTTTGGTTCCCTGTATTGTTTATGCCTTGGTATTCAGTTGCAAAATGATGCTAGAGCAATCAACCTCTTTCTAAAGAAATTAAGTGGAGGCGGGGAAGCAGAGACAGACTTCTGCGTGCAACCTGACCAAGATACACCAGCAAGCCCCATATCCAGTGATGCTCTGCCCACCTCAGGCTGCTGCTCCACTGCTTGACAACTGAGCCATTATAGCATATGAGGCAAGGCCATGGAGCCATCTTCAGCACCTGGGGCCAAGTTATTCGAACCACTCGAGCCATGGCTGTGGGAGGGGAAGAAAGAGAGAGAAAGAGGAGAAAGAAAAGGGATAGGGGTAGGGGTGTAGAAGCAGATGTCTTTTCTTCTGTGTGCCCTGACTCAGAATTGAACCTGGGATTTCCACACTCCAGGCTGATGCTCTACCGCTGAGTCAACAGGCCAGGGCCTAACCGATTGCTTTTAATTGCCATATGCCATCAGTGTACAATCACAGCAGTACAAGGGCACCAGGGGTGGGCAAAGAGTTGTTTACATTTTTCTCAGAGATTGGTGGAGGGCATGCGGGGCTGCTGATGACACTGTGCCAGAACATATCTGTGTGTCCAGTGACCAGGGGCTGGCAATCAGGTGGGGAGAGTGGTTGGTATTGGGTATGGACGTGAAGGTGAGGAAGGATGAAAGTTGAGGAAAGCGGTTCTAGTGTCAGTTCAAGGACACACAGTATTCCCTGTCCTCGTAAGAAATCTCAGCACTTGACTATTAGGTGACTAGTATCTCACAGCATGTTTTTCAGAATCCTCACTTTGGGTGACACTTTTACTACATATATTTTAGAAGTACCTCTATGAGGTGCCACTAAAAAATCTAAGGGAGGCCTGGCCCGGTTGTCTCAGTGGATAGAGCACTGGCCCAGTGTGCAGACTTCCTGGGTTTGATCCCTGGTCAGGGTACACATGAGAAGCAACCTCTTCTCTCTTCCTCTGTCTCCCTCTTCTATTTCTCTTCCTTTTTTTTGCAGCCAGTGGCTTGATTGCTGAGGAGGCTGAGGATAGCTCAGTTGATTCAAGCATTGGCCCCAGTCAGGGGTTGCTAAGTGAAATGAGGGGTTCTCTTCATTTGCAAAATGGCACCCCTATACCCACTGTAAACTAGGACCACATCTATAAAAACGAATTTTCAGACTATTTATAACAATCATATATCCTCTTATTCAAGCCAAGAAACTTTAAACAAATACAATTTTCAGAGGTTCTTTAAAGAGTTCTCAATTTGAGGGGCTCCCTGAGGAGTGAAGCCCAGTATCCAATGTCCTGTATAGATGGGAATTGTTGATTTTTCCTGGAAAAAGGTCTGTGATGTCCGTAAACTTCTCAGAGGCTCCACTGACCCCTCAAAAAAGGTCAAGAACCCTCATTTTAGAGGAAATAACTACTTATAGTTCCTACACTACAAACAAATCTTTTTTACTTTTTATTGGAAGTTTGTACCATCCTGTACAACTCATCCTGCACCCTGACCCTGGGCAGGAAGTCCATCTGGGAGGTGATCCTCAAATGCTCGCTTGATTGCTTTCTTTTAGAAGTGATTTCTCAGATCATTTCTGGATGCTTAAAGGGCAGTTGTCTAAGTTGTCTTCAAAGATTGCACCTGCCATCCCCAAGTATGTTTTCCCCCTTCTGAGCTGAGGGTCTGGTCTATGACTCATTACAAAGGTCACCACAGTTCCATACTGTCATAAAGTTGGCAATTATACTAGTTGAAACTGAACATTGAATCTGGCTGTCTACTGGAAGACATCACAGAAAGGATCTGCAATTCTCTTTAAATACCGCTATTAAGAACATTTGTCTGCTACTAATTTGCATTAATAAACACTGCCTAAGTGGGCATGTCTACAAGCTGTGGAGGTATAACCTTTTCCCATAGTAACTTAGAATTGGAGCCAAGATTTTAAGTAGAATAGGCAAGTAATTTTACCCATAAGGAGCATTCCTTTCTTACTATAGTTGGCAAAGTCCAGATTTTAGCAATCATAAGCAAGAGTCCTTATTTGGAAAGCAAATACATTTTTGTTCAGTTAGCCCCAAAATTATTTGCAAACTCCACTATAATCCAAACTTACGTAAGAACCAACTGGAAGCATCATTTGATTCTTTCATAAAATGTACATGATGCTTAAATATCCCAAGGAAATAATTTTTACTCCTATAAGATATATTTTTAAACTACTGTGGTTTCTTGTATGCCCAATCGTACAAATAAACACAAACAACTGTAACAACAACATAACAAAAAGCCCCAAAAGACAACTGAACTATATTTCAATACAAGTATATAAGTCAATATTATAGATATTGATACTGGACTTCCCAGAAGCTGAGGTCCTTTGCAGCAGAGTTCACTCACAAAAATCTCTGACATTAATCAGAAAAAAACTAACAATATACAGTGTATTAATTTGGCTTCTTTGATCATTATATTTATCGCCATTTCCAACTTTAATCATAAACTGTAAATTAACTTAGAACATATTATCCCTACATTTTGTCATTTTGTCCTTTAGAGACTTAAGACGAGGGGACCGGAAGTGTTGGCTGGAAGCTGGGGGGGGGGGGAGGAGAACAGGAAGATATGGATCTAAATGCCAAACAATCTCTTTCTTGTTTGTGACAAGCAGGACATTTTGTCTGAAAAGTGTAAGGAGAATCCATGGTTCAATAGAGAATGAGCATTAATATTTGTCATGGTTCCTTAATAAAAATGGTGGATCATTTTAAGTTTCAAGAAATGAATCTCTTCTCATTGAATTTTACAAGTAATGACTTTTGGGCCAAGGTAGCTTGATCAGTCCCCTGTTCTCCATCATGAATATGGAATAAGATAATTCTGGTCCACAACCTCTTATCTGAATATCTCAAGGACAAATGTATTTCAGAATTCAGATTTTTTTTTTTTTCTAAACGATGGAATGGCAATAGGGTACATATACTGAATATAGCAGAACATTGACAACAGGAAATCCAAATCAATAATATTTATGTCATGTAATGTTTCCATATTCACATTAAAGTGTGTAATTATACAATAAGGAAAGGCTATTCATAGCCTCATATCAATTCAGGCCAATTTATGTTGTCAAGTGAATGTCGGTGTAAAATGTGGGAAATCATTTAGTCTTTGGTGTTGCTGGGGTTTTAAAATTTCAGAGTAAGGACTGTGTCCTGTCTGGATGCAAGGAAATTGTTTCTCTAGCATATGTATTCCCTAGGCAGGGGCAATGATCACACAACCCATCGACTTGCAGCATCATTTACTGGAGAGCTGTTTTAACATCTGCAGAAACCTCATGTCCTTAAATATCACCTTTTCTTCTTCCTTTCCTTGTGATTCAAACTGGCCTCCGCCAGCACCCTGCCGCCCTCTCCCTGAGGGTGCCATCTCCCTTCTCCCTTGCGTGGCCACTTCCTTAATCAGTAAGCCCTCAGGATAATGAGGCCCTGGTCAGCATTACATAACCTTAGAAACAACATCTACTGACCACAGAGATAGAGTTTCTTTCATCATCATCTTCTTCTTCTTTTCCAAGTGAGAGGAGGGGAGATAGAGAGACAGACTTCAACATTCACTCCAACTGGGATCCACCCAGCAACCCAAATCTGGGGTGGATGCTCTGTCCATCTGGGGCCATGCTTGCAACCAAGCTATTTTTAGTACCTGAGGCAGAGCCATCCTCTGCACCTGGGCCAATGAGCTGAAACCAATCAAGCCATGGCTGCAGGAGGGGAAGAGAGAGAGAGAGAGAGAGAGAGAGAGAGAGAGAGAGAGAGAGAAAGGGTGGGTGGGTAAAGATGCAGATGGTCACTTCTCCTTTGTGCCCTGACTGAAAATTGAACCTGGGACATCTATACACCGGGGATGCTCTACCACTGAGCCAACTGGCCAGGGACAGAGATAGAGTTTCAATCAAACTAAAGGTAACATTTAGGTCTCAGTAGTGATCTAGCTACTCCATGACCAAATTCTTGTGAAGCCAGACAATGGGACGCCTTAGCTACCATCAGGACCTGATGCACTGATCAACTACCCCCTAGCCTAGCACTAATCAGTGAGTAGAGACTACAACCCTGACCATGACCCTAACTCCCTCAGTCCCTTATATAAACAATTCCCGTAAAACCATCAGGGAGCCAGGTCTTTGAGCACTAGCTCATCTATGACTCTGGGCAGGGTGCCATTTCTTCAACTAATAAACCCATACTTTCTTGGCTACAAACTCCTGTTTCTGTCTTATTGGGTTTTGATGCGCACAGGCAAGTGGACCCCATAAGTCTAGTAACACTGTCATTTCTGTGAAATTTGAACTTCAGTGAGCCATGTCCAATTTCTGTAATATATCTGAATGGCATCCATTAAAAACAATCTGGATGGCATCGGAGTCCACCAGGCAAAACAGGGAGAGGCAATTTGTTTAGTCAATGACTACTAAGCATAGTATGCATTCACTATGCCTATTCCCACACAAACAGTGTCATTACTACTCCCGGAAAACATCCAGGGGTTGTTCCTCTCCTTAATGAACTAAAGAAAAAACCAATCTGGTTCAGTGTATAGCAGCACCTGGAGAGACTACACAGAATTGTTATTAGGTACCCTAGAAGACTCGGACACATACTTGGGCTTGAGAACCTTTGAGTTAGACAATACCTTCTTACATCATAACCTCATCTTTCTTTCTTTCTTTCTTTTTTTAAAATTCAGTGAGAGAAGGGGAGGCAGAGACAGACTGCTTCATGCACCTGACCAGAAGCCAAGAGGTAAGCCCACTAGAAGGCAATGCTCTGCCCACCTGGGGTGTTGCATTGTCACTCAGTAACCGAGCTCTTCTCAGTGCCTGAGGCAGAGGCCATAGAGCCATCCTCAGCACCCAGGGCCAATTTGCTCCAATTGAGCCATGGCTGAAGGAGGGGAAGAGAGAGAGGGGAAGTGGGATAGAGAAACAGATGGCGCTTCTCCTGTGTGCTTTGATCAGGAATCAAATCCAGGACATTCACACGCTGGTCTGACGCTCAGTGGTTTAGCTACCACTGAGCTAAACGTCCAGGGCCATAACTTCATCTTTTTTATGTGTGGGAGACCTTTGCTGAGGCTGAGGATAGGCTGATGAACACATTCTTGCAGGAAATGATTGCCATTTTTTGGAAAGCTACACAATGACTTTTATGAGTAGAATAATAAGTCTTGCAGGGAAATGATGTGATTCCAATGGCTCGTAATCAAAGTCCTTGTAAAAGCCTCAGTACTTATCTACAGAGCAAAGCACAGAAATAATCAAAAAGCCACATCCTGGTGACTAACTTTAATTTGAACAAATGCAAAATATTGTGTTAAAAGAAATGGTGCCGCACTCCTGGATGCTACTTAACATTATGAAGATCGTAGGTTGGGGAGGCTGCCGGCGTGGTAGAGAGTGACTATAATTTTGAGTATGAATCATGGTGATGCTCACAGGAAGAGTGTGACAAGGAGACAAAGGGGCCCTGCTGTCCATTATAAACCACTAAATTGCCTTCAGATAAATGCATCTTGTCCTTTGAGTAGAAGCCACCTATCAAACTCCCCCTGCAGCTGGCTTTGTTCACAGTAATGAGAATGCACTTGGTGCAGCATAAGCCACCTAATCCATTATCACAAGCCTGTGTGGACCACCTGCCTGGCTCTAAGGGGAAGAACAAGGGAAAAAAGTCCGTATTTTTCCAAATTGGCTGACCTTTACCTGAAACGGTTGGAAATCTTATTGTTACAGTGAGCTGCTGTGTATACTATGCTACTATGCAGTCAGATATCTCTCCCACCCCACTACAACCCGGAGGGCTGACATCTATTTCCTCTCTTAAGAGGTCACCGCCTCAGTGTGGATGCTCGATACCGGAGACTCAGAGATTATGGCAATGCATCTCATTACATTTTCTTCTCTGAGGGATACATACTTATGGGCATATGCATGGGCACTGCGTTGTAGATGCTGCGATCCAGTGTTGGGATGGTAACAGTCCCATTCAGGTGCTTAAAAATAACTACTCAGTATGACAATACAGGCAGGAAATGTCCAGACAGTCCTTTAGAAGTAGTTTTTAGAAGTGCCAAATAATACAGACGTCCTACTTTTATATCAGCCTTTAACTTCATGTACGTGCTCTCTGGAAGCCAGGGGACTCTGGCTGAACCAGTCTGGGTGACAATGATGGGGAAATGTTAGAAATGGTTGAAGTCAAGGTTTCATTCTGAGAATAGAGGAGACAGGCCTCTCTGATGTACTTGATGTTGGCTCTCGTTTTCTCCAAAGCCGCCAGTCCAGGTCCAGGTGAAGCCTACCCCGCCAACCTGGAGCACCTTTGAAACGGTAATTCAGTGTTCTCAGTCTGGATAGCTAAAACAGCCCTATGCTCTTGAATCTAGGCGACCACTAGATTCTGTGGTCTGTTTTCACGTCTTAAAGGAGGGTCTGATTACTTATCTAACTATTGTCTATTCCAGACTGCAGAAGACAAATACTCCATCAGCAATCTTCCAAACCTGTTCAGCAGCCTGTGAGAGGATGGAGGAGTTGCCTTTAAGAAAAACCAGCCTCTATAAAAAGAACTGGATCAAAAGTAGACGCTGATCACACACCCACTGTGGTTGAGCTGACAAAAATAGCCATGCGCACAGATTTAGTTCACTTCAATGTCAGGCCTCCCCCTCCAACCACCCTGCCTCCTACCCCTTCAGCTCCTTAAGCGATTTCTATGGTGCGTTCAATGTTGATAGCAGGTGCCTAGAGTCATCAGCACCAAATGCAGGCTGCTGCGTGAGGCATGGGCTCAGAACACCGCTCCTCCTTGCTGTTCCAACACTGCCTTCCTGGGGAAGGATGGCTTTGTAGTGCCACCATTAGAAAGAGCATCCAAGGCTCCTGGCACAGTACTGAATGCTTTAATAGATGACTTCACTGAGTCCCGCAACAGCCCTATACAAAGTCATTATTATCCTATCCACTATTTTCCTGATGAGGAAATGATGGCTCAGATATATAACTCAGTTAAGGTTACACTTTAATTAGTGGGACAGCAGATTCTGAACCCACATCAGACTGCAGGGTCTGTGCTCTCAGCCATTATGCTCTGCTGACTACCAGTTTGGTCAAGAATGGGAGACGCTCATATCTGGTTTAGTGCCCTCTTGGGGGGGGTATACCAGTTAGCCACATCCATCTATTACCCTAAAACCAAACCCTAAATTCCAGTATAAATGACTTGTATTTTAAAAAGACACTATAAGACAAAGGTAAAGAAATAAAGCAGCACAGTTTTGTTAAAACCTCACTTGTTTAGAAACTGAATACACATAACAACACATGGCTTAAAGGTAATGAATGGAGTTTGAGCTTTTAGTATAACGTCTGTCCACGCTAAATAATAACCTGAGATTTGGAGAGCCTCTTCTGCTTTTCTTCCCTCTTCTGTCCCTTCTCCTCTACTTTCCCTTCCTATTCTCTCTTACCAATTAATTTATTTATTCACTCATCTACCTGTTTGGTTCTTTCTTTAGTGCCTTCAACAAATCAGGCAAAGTGCTGGGTACCCAAGATAGAAACACACAATACTGCTCTCCAAGTGCTTACTTTTTAGTTGAGAAGACAGGTAAATCACGGCTAGGTAATAGTCCGGGGTGATACATATTTTGACAGGGACATCAAATTGAGTAATGTCTTAGCACCTAGGATGGGTGTTCATCCCTGAATTAGACAGGTACAAAATGCTCTTACATGCTTTATTTTTAATAATATGTCTTATGTTTAATCACAAGCATGGTTGAAAAATCAGTTGATAGATGGAAGTCTCATATAAACTATCCTTCCCCCAAGTTCATTAAATCACCAACAATGTGTCAACACCCCAGTCACTGTCACTATGGGCCTGGTAAGAGGTTCCAAGTACCATCTTAGCTGATCAGTCCTTATGGTAAAAAAATACTAAAAAAAGCCCCAACTAATTATCTAGCAGGTTATCTCAGTTCAATTAGTCACACTTTCTTGTAATGTCTAAATCTCCAAAGGGTAGAAAGTGACCGGGTCAATGTGACCTAGCCTCTCCTTGAAGCCTGTGGATTGCCCCCAGCAGTTAGAGTCAGGTCAGAGTCAAGCCTGGCTGTTTGACCACAGCTTGTAACACAGAAGAGGCCCTGCCTCACACTCACCTGTAGTCTGGCGTTTGGGTTGACAGACTGATAAACTGCAGTGTTCACAGGTTCTAGCTAAGCAGTAGCAACTTCTAACTAATGGCCTGCAGCCTGAGACAGAGTAAGCTGCTCCCATACAGACAACTTGTGAAAGCAAGTAAAGAAACAACTCGAAGGCTGACAGAATGAAAGAAAATACCCTGTACTGGACAGGCTCAACTTCATGGGTGTGGCTGCCGTGACTTCCAGCAGAGGCATCCTCTTGGCATCTGAAGGGGAAGAAGGATGAACAGGGACCTCAAATATAACTATGTGAAAACTTCTTCCGTTCTGCAAAGATAAATTAGCTAAACTCATCAGTGCTACCTGATGCCTTGTGACTTCAGCAGAGACTGTCTTTAGGCAGCTTGTCTGGTAAGCCAAAGTGGCCCCAGACCAACACAATGGCCATGGCAAAGATCCAGCCTCCCAGGCATGAGATCAAAGAATCAGAGTCTCCAAAATCAATGACCTGTTCACACACAGACACTTTCTATTAGAAGTTCTTTAACACATATTGGTCTGTGATGTGTTTCTCTCTCCTTTTCTTAGCTGATTTCCTACAGCTGTCCTGAGAGGACTCGACCTTATTATCTCCCGCTGCCGGGATTCTGAGAAAGGTTAAATGATGTGTTCCCACTCTAACTGAGCACTCCCCTCACTTGTAAGCTCTATACTGCACCGCAGTACTTATTCTCAAGCAAGTGGCCTTGCTCCAGTCAGCTCCTAAATGGCTACCTTTTGTATGAAGCATCTGTCTTCTTGTTTGTGAATTATTTTTAAAAACATAGTAACACTTGGTTAATGGGCAAACTCTCTTGGCAGATACCTCCAAGTTTAACATACAATGATGATTGACATTCAATATACATATTTATATATATCGACTTTCCTGCAAGTGAAATATTTCATTCTCTGAAAATGCAGGATAATATATGCACAATGCAAGGTGCTTCCCTCTTATTCTCTCTCTTACCTGTTCACTTTTCCTCCATCCAGCCCATCATTGCAGCATTATTCTTTAAAGTGAAGGCCTCTGACCATTGCACCAGAGTGGCTAGAGTACCGCACCTCACTCCTGGCAGCCATTTCTAGTAGTTGTTGGGATAGAACACAGCAGAAGGATGGACACAGGGAGGAGACTTCCTCGTCAGGCAACCTGGCTGGAAATATGGCTTCCTGGTCAGAAAAGCTCCAACTGGCATCACTGTTTTTGTAAAAGAGAACCTACCCTTTGGATATAAAATTCCCAAATAATTTATAGCTCAAAGTGGTTTGTTTTGGTGAGTTCACTGAATTATTTCTTAATAATAAGATTTTAAAATATTGGCTAAGTTGGTTAGTCTTTAGAAGTTCAACTTTAAGCTTGATTGTACCTTATGATCCTGACGTCTTAGAAAAAGATCTGCTATATTATTTCTCTCTACAGATATTGTATTTTATGTAGATGATTTAACACTGCCATTTTTATCTTTGGAGATTGAGTATTGAAAGCAAAAATATCTAAAATAGAGCTAATTGCTTTTTTCTTCAAATTTCACTGTTCACTGGGAAGGAAAAAGTCATATAAATTGTGAAGAAACCGGACAAATGAATTAGATTGTGAGTTATTGCCTTATTATTCACTCAGTAAGACTTTACTGGATTAATAAAAGACCAATCACAACAGGTAAAATTTAATCAATCATTAAGATAAGCATTATACACTCTGTTCTTTCTTAATATGATTTTAGCATTCAGTTGACATTGCACTTGAAATTAATACAAATTAATCTAGAGTTCCTCAAAGACTATTTTAGATATCCAATTTAAAATTTATTGAAGTAAGTTTGGAATGGCTGGTTGATTGCTTATAAATAAAATCAGTCTGAAGGCAAGATGTGTCCAGCCAGCCCATGAGTGTACTTGGGGGTCTAGCCAGCCTCAAATAAGCTCAGCTCCTCCTCCACTGTCTAGGTAAGTCTGAAAGTTTTACTGCTAATGTATAGCATAGGGTGTCCCTCAGGAGTAGACAGAACTGGGGATTTGTCTATGTGGGATGAGGACGAGGGGCACCAAGGAGGAACTCTGGATTAAACATCAATAACAACCACAGCCTCTGCAGAGCCAGCAGCAAAATTTCTCTCTCCTTAGTTACTAAAGATTGAAATTACCACATTAAAAGTTTATTCTTGGCCTCCTCCATCCATTAAGATTCAAATATTCTTCGGAGATGAAGTCACTGGACATTTTTGTAGTTCATGAAAGTTTTTCTTCCTAAGAAATTTGATAAGGGGGAGTATTCCAAATTGTCCTGGTATCAAGTGAGACTACATATGATGGCATTTCACTGGAAATGGATACTTCTCAGTGGCAAGAAACATACAGAATCTCATGGCTGGTCAGGATAGTGGCCTCCCTCTATCCTGTTTGCAACTAAGACCAATTTTTAACCTTCAGCTTCCTCTATGCCTAGAACCTTGCAGCTGAAGTCCAAACAACATGTGCAACTTAGAAATGGAAAATGGACCAATGGAATGGCGTTCACCTCAAATTCATTGAAGATATCATTAGGTATAAAGAGATAGTGTGCTATTCTTCCAGCAACACCCTCTGCTGCTTCCTCATCTGGCAAACTCGTGATCCTTCCAGGTCCAGCCTAAATGTTACTTATTTTCTATAATGTCTTTTATCTTACTTTCCCCCTCCCCTCCACCCCCCTTTACCTAGCATGTTAAAAAAATATTATTAATTCAGGTATTAACTAAGGTATAATGAATTTTCCCATGGTGCTCCTTTATGCCCCGTTACTGCATGACTCACATTATACGTAACAGAGGTATTTGTCTACATCTGATGGTTCTACCAGACCACGGCGACTTTCTAGGGCTGCTGCTCATTTTGTATTCCAGAGAGTACAGGGCTTAAAACAACGCATGTAGGTGTTCCTTGAGGGTTTGTTCAGTCACGTGTTTATCTTTGTCTAAACTAGACCCAAGCGATCATTCATTCATCTAGCTCTTAAAACACAGCCCATTATAAGTGTAGCAGGGGATTAGACTGAGGAAACGAGACCAGAAAGCAGTACTGATAGGAACAGGGGACAATTCCATTTATGACACTTCTTGACCAGCCTGTTTGTGAAGAATAACTGAGTCGCATACCACCAGGCTAAATGAAAGCATTATCCATCATATAGATTTTTGATCCAACTATTTAGTTAGCAATACATGGAAGTAATGTTTACTTCTTCCCTCCTGATTTAAAAAGTGAGCACTAATTTCAGGAGAGCAGAGTAAAACAGAGAACAGGGTATAGTGGACACTTCCCGAGGCTCCAGAAAGGGAAGAGAAAAACTGACCTTCATTTTTTCCCCCCATAATTTCTCCACCGCAGTGTGGTTTGGGGTAGGGGTGGAGGGGAGGTCACAATGACAACTGCCTCAAGAAAGAAATTGTGTTCTGTTTTCTACAGCTTTGAATTGGTTTTCATGCTTCTCAAATTAGTTCAGTCTTCCTTGCATTTGGGGATAATCTTGGTATTTAAATAAAGTCTAGAAATGGACAAAAGGTACTGCTAACATCATTTATGTGCATGCCATAAAACTGCTTTAAAATGGCTCCTTAAAAAATCATGTTTACTTTCTTTTTACATAATGGGTCTGACCCGCATTCAGTGTTGGTGTAGATATTCCAGCCGTGGTTTAGGATCTCTTGCCTATTTCTCCTCACTACTTGGAATCCATGTGCCACCAGCCATTCACACCAAGTTTATGTAGCTTAGGCACTTCTCCAGGTTTATGGTCACTCCACATAGCTAGTGACAATGCAAGCGAGCACAAAAGGTTTCATTCACAACCTTGCTAACTAGGTACGTATTTTGCTA